>NW_026561521.1:0-52808 GCF_028858705.1 Grus americana
GGGCGGAGTTTGCAGAGGGGCGGAGTTTGCAGAGGGGCAGGGCTTGGCTTGCTTCAGGGGTGGAGTTTGTGTGAGGGGCGGGGCTTGGCATGCATCAGGGCGGGGTTTGCATGAGGGGCGGGGCTTGGCATGCATCAGGGGCGGAGTTTCTGTGAGGGGCGGAGTTTCTGTGAGGGGCAGGGCTTGGCTTGCTTCAGGGGCGGAGTTTCTGTGAGGGGCGGAGTTTCTGTGAGGGGCGGGGCTTGGCTTGCTTCAGGGGCGGAGTTTCTGTGAGGGGCAGGGCTTGGCATGCATCAGGGGCGGAGTTTGCATGAGGGGCGGGGCTGGGCGTGCATCAGGGCAGAGTTTGCTTCAGGCACGGGGCTTGGCATGCATCAGGGGGCGGAGCCAAGAAGCATCACTTTTGGATCCCGGGGATGCGAGCAATGTGACCTTGTTGAATACGTTAATACCCCCACACACACCTCCTCCCCTGCCCCTCGCCCCCCGCAAAGGAAGCACCAACGCAGCCGGCACGGCAAAAGAGACCGCAAGCGTTTATTCAGTCACACACAGAGCCGGTCCCGGGAGAGACTCCGCACCGGGGCTCGGGGCCCGGCCCTGGGGCACCTCGGCTGTCCTACCCAGAGCCACGCTCGCCAGTCCGGCGTGGAACAGACACACGGTCGGTCCGTCAGGCTGCTGGAGAGCTGGGCTGCTATGTGCAGGCTGCCGCCAAAACCGAGGAGCCAGCTGCAGGACGCTGGCTGAGAGGAGAAAAGGGGCAGCCAGCTGGATGGGGGGGGGGGGCGGCGGCGAGCGAGAAAGCACGAGGCAAGGAAAGGGACGGCGAGTGAAGGACGGGGACGGGGAGCCTGACAGAGAGGGAGGAAGAAGCGGCAGGAAGAGAGGCAGCGGGACGGCGACCGACAAACAAGGACGGGGAGCGGGACAGAGAGGCAGAAACGACCCTGGGCGGGCAGCGCCACGGCGAGGGAGGAAAAGAGAATAAGGGCAGGGAGCCGGACCGAGAGGTACGGCGAGGGACAGCGGCACGGGGAGCAGGACAGAGCAACAGAGAATAAAAAAAGGAAGCGGGAGCGTGAGAGAAGCGGGCTGGGGAGCAGGGAGAAGGAGAGCGCAACAGAGGGAAAGAGGACCGGGGAGCGGGACGCTGGGGCAGAGTGAGAAAAAGAGGGGCAGGGAGCAGGACAGAGGGGCAGAGAGACAAAAGAGGGAGACGAGGACTGGGCAGAGGGGAGAGAAAGACGGGGGCAAGGAGCAGAGACACAAAGGTGCCAGGAAAAGGACGGTCAGATGGAGCGAGAAACAGGGTCGGGGAGCAGGACAAAAGGACAAAGAAAAAGGCGAGGAAGAAGGAAGGACGGATAAAGGTGGGACAGGGAACGGGACATACGCAGCGAAACAAAGCAGAACAGAGAAGAGAGGACAGGGATTGAGGAACACAGAGAGACACGCAGACTGGTACACAGAGACGGCGAAGGTAAGCAAAACCAGCGACAGGCAGGAGGACCTGGTTCTGACACCCCATCGCTCCCGGTGTCGCTTCCACGGCCTCAAAAAATGCGACGTGCCGCAAGACAAGAGAATGGGAGAGTGAAAGCAAAGGCACGGGAAACTTAACGCTCTTAGTAATTTCACTGAGCATCACAGCTTACACTTACTCAATGTCTTCCGGTGTCACGGGATGAGGTACAACTGATTTCGTCTCCGTATCTCTGGACAGAGCTTTTCTCATATCTGGGGGGGGGGGGGGGGGGGGAAGAAAAAAAAAAAAAAGATATTCTAAGACGACAGTCCTTGCACAAAGCCACGTTCAGCGAATTCTCTATTACAATAAGGTCGTTTCTAACCCAGAAGATTTCACAGAATCATAGAGTATCTCAAGTTGGAAGGGACCCATACGGATCGCCGAGACCAAGCCCCCGCTCCACGCGGGACTACCTAAAACTAAACCGTGCGACTAAGAGCATCGTTCAGACGCTCCTTGAACTCCTGACAGGCTCGGTGGCTGCGACCGCTTCCCTGGGGAGCCTGTTCCGCGACTGACCGACCGCCCTCTCAGTGAAAAGCCTTTTCCCAACGTCCGGTCTGAACTTGCCCTGACGCAGCTTCGTCCCGTTTCCTCGGGTCCTAGTGCCGGTCACCGGAGAGAGCGGAGGTCAGCGCCTCCCCCTCCGCCGTCCCCCTCGAGGAAGGTGTAGACTGCGATGAGGTCACCCCTCGGCCTTCCCTTCTCCAAGCTGAACAAACCAAGTGACCTCAGCCGCTCCCCCTAAGTCTTGCCTCGGAGACCGGTCGCCCTCCTCCGCGCACGCTCCCAGAGCGTTGTTCGGCGGCACCGCTCTCGACTGGAACCTAACGCTGCACGTAACTCAACTGAGCGGAAAGGAAATGACGGGCTAAAGGGACAAATACACGATTTAAGGCAGCTGCAACGATGGCAGATGTCTGTCCGGAGCCCTTCTATTTATTTCACAGCGCTCCTGCGTATCAAACGAACGGTACCAGAGCAGAAAAGGTATACGGCGTGGCCACGTTACCCCTCGGGGAGGACGGCGAAAGGAGAGAAGATCTAGAAAGAGGAAGCAGCTGGTACTTCACTTTTGGTAACAGAATTAACATCAACACGTTCCTTCCCTTTGAAATTGAAAACGCCACCCAATTCTCTGCCACTGTTGACCACCGACACTTGTAAATTTCTACTGAAACAGCTGAGGAAAACAAAGTTTCAGGTCCCTGGCTAGGGGAAGAAGCCAGGCAAGTGCCGCCGTTCCTTCCCCCCGACAGCACTAGCAAAAAAAACCAGCCGCTGGGGGCGAGCGTTCCTCCGAAAGAAAAATCAGGTGAGAAACCACGTTTTTATTTTCAGCTTACCTACAGGATAAATGTCTTTGTAGTTGTTTCTGCCACAGATGCTACAAAACGCGTAAACTGCACAAAGATTAAGTTTTGTAACTGATCTAAGGTTCAGTACGAAAAGCTACCTAAAGGAGTACGCAAAGTCCCACTCATCAACAATCATCTGACCCTGTTTCACATTACAAAAAAAAAAAAAAAAAAAAAAAAAGTAGTAATGCTAATCACACAGACAAGCCCAGGAACCCTCAACATGAGAATCTTTCCCTTCAGCCGGAGACAGAACGAGTACTTACCACGGGCATCCTCATCTGGCTCTCCGCTGCTAGCAGAGCGGCACGCCAACGCTGTCCGGTACACGCCGTAGTACGCCTAGTTGCTTCTACGTATTTACCGCCGCCTGATTTGATACTCTCACAAAGAGATCGACGAAAAAGCCACCCTTTCTTTGAAAAAATAAAAACCAAAACCACACGGTTAAGGAACGGTAGGCGAACGTATTTCTAAATCATAACCCACGGCTTGCAGGCAGACCAAGAGCAGCTCTGACGATGCGGTACGCTCATCAAACATCTTTCACGCCGGAATAACAGATGTACTCCTTTACCACGGGACGCAGCCGGCACAGGGACAAATTTCATGCTGGTTTTGTCACACGACCGTTCTTCTGCACCAGCCAGTGGGTTCCGAATTAAGGACGGGACAGGCTAAACGCTCACACGAGCCTCCTATCCGTAAGAAACTATTAAAAATAGAAAAAAAAACTTCCACGTTTTAGATCGCGTTGCCTTAGGGACTGCCTCCGTCAAAGCCTGCCTGTTGGGGGGGGTGGGTGGGGGGGCGCGTGTGCGCGCACGCACGCGCGTGAGGCGTGGAAATCGGTCGCAGAATTCAGTTGCCTAACGAGAGACGGCCCTTCTCCTCGCAAGGCAAACGTTTCAAAACGTCGTACTCTTTTCCGATTTTACCGGCTGGTACGGGGTTGCCCTACCAGCATGAGTTGGGGACCCGTCCCTCTGGGTCCGTGCGACGCCAAATTAAATATTCTGCAAGTAACCGAGCAGGAGATGGAAAGTAAGCTAAGATACTCTCTGCCGTACAACGTTTGTTCGCCATCGTCCCCGAGGGAATCGCACAAAGCCCGCGCTTGCTGAACCGGTAGGTCGGAGGCCCTACGGGAAACGGCGCTGACGTCTCGCCAAGCTCTTCTCCTGTCAAGAAGAGGACCTTTTCTGCGGCATCCCTATTGGCGTTCGGCCTGCTTTCGGCTCATTCTGGCAGGTCAGCTTTCAGAGAAAGCCTGAGATTTCAAACCGCCAAGCAACATTCACGATTCTTGCGCTCTGACTACGGGGAATTTCAGCGAATCGGAACGCTACTTGGAGCCACGTTCCGGGTCTGTTTCGCCGCAAACCAAATATCTAAGCCACGGACCGGGCGCCCGTCGAAAAATTACTTTAAAAGGTTAAAGACAAGCACAGCACTCACTTTTCTGAAATTTCTTCCAGTAGCGCCATCAATTTAGCAGCCGAACCCAGCCGTCGAAATTCCGGTGCAACGGAGCGAGCAGGAACGCGTCCGTGCCGCTCTTCCCCGGCCACGGAGCCTTCCGCTCTACCCGTTACTGCGAACGTACGGAGCATCGGCGCGGCGGCACCTGTGGAATAACGCACCGCCCACAGCTATACAGAAGAAGAATCCGAGACGACGGTAGAAGACCCCAGACCAAAAGTCGCCGCGGGACTAAGGGACGCGCGGACAGCGCGCGAGGGGCGGGTGTCCGGGACCCAAGCGTGGAACGGCCCCGGGATTTCTTTGTTCCGGGTCCCTCTCTTTGGAGGCGCCCCGCCCGGGCCGATCCCGCTGCTGCACCTTTCAGTTACGTTAATTATTTTACAAAATCCGACACCCGGAGACTGCTGCCGGAAGCCTCGGGTCGAGCCCGAAGGAGGAGGAGGAGGAAGCGCGCCCGAGAAGAAGCGTGCGCGCGACACCGTGAACGGGGTGCGAACGCTGGGGCGGCAGCTGCTCCTCCTCAAACAGAGACAGAGAGAGAAAGAAGAGGGGGAAAGCCACAGGGTACAGAGGGCGGAAGTGGAAAAGAGGGGCCGGGAGCCGGACAGAGGGAGGTGCAGAAAGAGGCCGTCGGAAGGGAAGGGACGGGCTGCGGGGCAGAGGGGGACTTGCCAGCGCCAGGTTCGCGGTTCCACCCGATAATCGTAAAGGTCTCTGCCAACCTCGACGATTCGGTCGCTCTAAAAAACAATCGGGATCTCGAGGCGGACCGAGAGAGAGACGGAGAATATAAAAACGGTCGCGGCTAAGAGGGCAGAGAGGGAGGAATCGCGAGACGGGGAGAGGCAAGCCGGGCAGGGGAAAAAGTCCCGACAGGCTTCTGCAGTGACAGGGAGGAACTGAAAATTCGAGAGAGGGAGCTGGACAGAGAGAGAGACGGGGAAAGGTAAGACGGTGGCGAGCTACCGGGCAGAGAAGCAGAGTTTAAAGCCGGGGACCGGGAGAGGGACAGAGAGGGAAGGAGAAAGGAACGAAGGGCCGGGCTGCGGGGCAGACAGGGAGGAAGGAAGAAAGAAAGAAAGAGGGACAGGGAGCCAGACGAACCGCGACGGGGAAAGAAAAAGGTACCGACGGGCTAGGAGGCAGAGAGGGGAGACTTTAGAAAAACAGGGACGGGGAGCGAGACGGAGAAAAGGAACCGTAGCGACGGGTGCCGGGACAGAGAGGCGGGCCTTCAAAACGAGGGGCAGGGAAGAGGCTCGAGAGGGACGGAGAAAGAGAGAGACTCACGACGACTCGCTACGGAGCCGAGAAGGAAGACCTCGAACAACAGGAACGAGGAGCCGCACAGAGAGCGCCAGAGACGGCAGAAATACCGACGGGCTACAGGACCGAGGGGGAGGAATGCAGAAACAGTGGCTGGGGGCCGGACAGAGAGACAGGGAGAGAGAGAAGGAAACAATAGCCACGGGCTACGGGGCAGAGAGAGCGAGGACCTGAAAAAGGTGGGGACAGGCAGCCCGTCAGAGCGAGATGGAAAAAGAACATAGCGGGGAGCAGAAAGCAAACCACGGCGGGGTGGGAAAGCGAGGGGGGCAGAGGAGGGCCCGCGACGCAGAGGAGAGGCGATGGGGCCCCGCGGGCCCAGGACTCACCGCAGCTCTGGCTCTCGGCGCTGCCGGGAGAGCTTGCCAGCGCAGACGCTTCTTTCTCCTGCTCTCCGCCTTTCCTTTGCTGTCACTCCGGTCGCTCGGCTGTCCTCCGCCTAAGAGAATACACGGGTGTCTTACAGCTCCGAGGAGACGAGTCTGCCTAGATGAGTAGCCTGCCTCCCTCCCTCGGTACGCGGCCGCACCGTGCTTTGGGTTACGCGTGGCGACCCTGCGGTGCCCGTCGGCAGCCTGACCTGCCGCGGAGCGCAACGAGGGATCTTTCCTCACCCGGCGAGGCAGGCGCTCTCTTGCCTGCAGCGGGAGGCAGCTGCCGGCCGGAGAGCCTTCCATCTCTTCTTCTTCTTCTTCTTCACCTTTCTCTGGCCATTCCAGCTTCCCTTAGGGCAGCTCCTGTCCACGGCCGGTAAGCGCTCCGCCGCCTGTCCCTTTTCGCCCCCACGCCACGAGGCGAGCCAGGCCAGGCACAGGCGAGGCGGCTGCAGTCGACGGCATCCCCAAGGGAGGGACGGGCAACCACGTCCTCAGCGCGGCCTGGGAGAGGGAAAGAAAAAGCAGCGGCCGTTACTACCGGAGGTCGGCCCTGGCCGGAGACCCTCCTCCTTCTGCAGGGGCTCCCGGAGACGCCGCTCTTTCCCCGCGCTGCTGCCGCTGCCGCTGCCGCTGCCGCCAGCACCCCCGTTCAGGAAGAAAGCGGCACAGGCGAGGGCCAGCTTGCCGCCTTCACGCCAGGGCTCGGGGGCGGCCTGGGGCTGCCGGACAGGCTTCCGGAGAGTCCGACCGGTAGCGCTCGTCTCGGGACACCGGGCAACGCCTCACCGCACGAGCGCGCGCTCTCTCGTAGCACGGCCGCACCGCTGCTCGGGAGCGGCTGGAAGCCTGCAGAAAACCACTCGAAACCGGCAAAAAAACCCCAACCTCGCGCTCCTGCGAGAGCAAGTCGGGCTGTCCAGCAGCCCCGTCCGCGAAAACGACGCCTCCCGGCACGCACCGGCAAGCGCCGCGTGGCAGCCGTTAGAGTGCCGTAAGACTACACTTCCCGGCGTGCTCCGGGGAGCCAATATGGCCGACCAGCAGCCGCGTGCCCCAAGACTGCAACTGCCGGCGTGCCGCGGGAGGCAGCCTTCCACGCTTCCTGACCCTGCGGGGACACCGTCCCGTGCCCTCACCCCAAAGCCGACTCACCCGAAAGCCCCGCCGAGCCGCGACGGCAGCCCCGAGCTCCGCAGCGCGGCTCCGGGCTGGACCCCCCCCCCGCCCCCGCCTCCCCTCAGCCACCTCCGAAAGGCGCGGACGCCCGCCGGCTCCGGGCAGCCCCCGCCGCCCGGCTCCGGACGGTCTCCCCGCCCGGTTCCGACACGGCGCGCACCCCCCCCAGCCGCCGCGCGGCTCCGGGCAGCCCCCCTCCCCTCTGTGACACGGACCCCGCCGCCCCCCCGCCTCTCCTCGGAGGCGGCACCGCTGCCGCCGCCCTCCTCGGGGCTTTCCCCGGGACCCGCCGGTCCGTCCCGCTGCCCCGCTCACCTTCTCCCTCCGTGCAGCCTCAGCCCGGCGATGCCTTCGCTCCTCCCTCGGCTCACGGCAGCCCCTGCACACCGACTGCCGGCAGCCGGTTCCGGGGAGGGGCCGTGGCGCTGCACTGCGCATGCGCGGCGCTGCCGCTGCAGTACCGACATTTGGTCGCTAGGCGGCAGCACCGAGCGAGCATGCGCTGTGCGCTGCGTGAGGGGCGGGGCTTGGCGTGCGTCGGGGGCGGAGTTTCTGTGAGGGGCGGGGCTTGGCGTGCGTCGGGGGCGGAGTTTCTGTGGGGGCGGGGCTTGGCGTGCGTCGGGGGCGGAGTTTCTGTGAGGGGCGGGGCTTGGCGTGCGTCGGGGGCGGAGTTTGCGTGAGGGGCGGGGCTTGGCGTGCGTCGGGGCGGAGTTTGCGTGGGGGCGGGGCTTGGCGTGCGTCGGGGGCGGAGTTTGTGTGGGGGCAGGGCTTTGGCGTGCCTCGGGGGCGGAGTTTGCGTCGGGGCGGAGTTTGCGTGAGGGGCGGGGCTTGGCGTGCGTCGGGGGCGGAGTTTGTGTGGGGGCGGAGTTTGCGTGAGGGGCGGGGCTCGGCGTGCGTCAGGGCGGTGTTTGCGTCGGGGGCGGAGCTTGCTTGAGGGGCGGGGCTGGGCGTGCCTCGGGGGCGGAGTTTGCATCGGGGGCGGAGTTTGCGGGAGGGGTGGTGCTTGGCGTGCGTCGGGGGCGGAGTTTGCATCGGGGGCGGAGTTTGCATGAGGGGTGGTGCTTGGCGTGCGTCAGGGCGGAGTTTGCGTGAGGGGCGGTGCTTGGCGTGCGTCGGGGGCGGAGTTTGCGTGAGGGGCGGAGTTTGCGTGAGGGGCGGTGCTTGGCGTGCGTCGGGGGCGGAGTTTGCGTGAGGGGCGGAGTTTGCTTGAGGGGCGGTGCTTGGCGTGCATCAGGGCGGAGTTTGCGTGAGGGGCGGGGCTTGTGTCAGGGGCGGAGTTTCTCTGGGGGCGGTGCTTGGCGTGCATCGGGGCGGAGTTTGTGTGGGGGCGGAGTTTGCATGAGGGGCGGGGCTTGGCATGCATCGGGGTTGGAGTTTGCGTGAGGGGCGGGGCTTGGCGGTCGTCGGGGGCGGAGTTTGCATGATGGGCGGGGCTTGGCGTGCATCAGGGGTGGAGTTTGCTTCAGGGCGGGGCTTGTGTGAGGGGCGGAGTTTATGTGAGGGGCGGGGCTTGGCGTGCATCGGGGCGGAGTTTGTGTGAGGGGCAGGGCTTGGCGTGCATCAGGGGCGGAGTTTGCGTGAGGGGCGGTGCTTGGCGTGCATCGGGGCGGAGTTTGTGTGGGGGCGGAGTTTGCGTGAGGCGCAGGGCTTGGCGTGCATCGGGGCGGAGTTTGCAGAGGGGCAGGGCTTGGCTTGCTTCAGGGGTGGAGTTTGTGTGAGGGGCGGGGCTTGGCATGCATCAGGGCGGAGTTTCTGTGAGGGGCGGGGCTTGGCATGCATCAGGGCGGAGTTTCTGTGAGGGGCGGGGCTTGGCATGGATCTGGGCGGAGTTTGCATGAGGGGCGGGACTTGGCGTGCATTGGGGCAGAGTTTGCCGAGGGGCGGAGTTTGCGTGAGGGGCGGGGCTTGGCATGCATCAGGGCGGAGTTTGCATGAGGGGCGGGGCTTGGCATGCATCAGGGGTGGAGTTTCTGTGAGGGGCGGAGTTTCTGTGAGGGGCAGGGCTTGGCTTGCTTCAGGGGTGGAGTTTCTGTGAGGGGCGGAGTTTCTGTGAGGGGCGGGGCTTGGCTTGCTTCAGGGGCGGAGTTTCTGTGAGGGGCAGGGCTTGGCATGCATCAGGGGCGGAGTTTGCATGAGGGGCGGGGCTGGGCGTGCATCAGGGCAGAGTTTGCTTCAGGCACGGGGCTTGGCATGCATCAGGGGGCGGAGCCAAGAAGCATCACTTTTGGATCCCGGGGATGCGAGCAATGTGACCTTGTTGAATACGTTAATACCCCCCAACACACCTCCTCCCCTGCCCCTCGCCCCCCGCAAAGGAAGCACCAACGCAGCCGGCACGGCAAAAGAGACCGCAAGCGTTTATTCAGTCACACACAGAGCCGGTCCCGGGAGAGACTCCGCACCGGGGCTCGGGGCCCGGCCCTGGGGCACCTCGGCTGTCCTACCCAGAGCCACGCTCGCCAGTCCGGCGTGGAACAGACACACGGTCGGTCCGTCAGGCTGCTGGAGAGCTGGGCTGCTATGTGCAGGCTGCCGCCAAAACCGAGGAGCCAGCTGCAGGACGCTGGCTGAGAGGAGAAAAGGGGCAGCCAGCTGGATGGGGGGGGGGGCGGCGGCGAGCGAGAAAGCACGAGGCAAGGAAAGGGACAGCGAGTGAAGGACGGGGACGGGGAGCCTGACAGAGAGGGAGGAAGAAGCGGCAGGAAGAGAGGCAGCGGGACGGCGACCGACAAACCAGGACGGGGAGCGGGACAGAGAGGCAGAAACGACCCTGGGCGGGCAGCGCCACGGCGAGGGAGGAAAAGAGAATAAGGGCAGGGAGCCGGACCGAGAGGTACGGCGAGGGACAGCGGCACGGGGAGCAGGACAGAGCAACAGAGAATAAAAAAAGGAAGCGGGAGCGAGAGAGAAGCGGGCTGGGGAGCAGGGAGAAGGAGAGCGCAACAGAGGGAAAGAGGACCGGGGAGCGGGACGCTGGGGCAGAGTGAGAAAAAGAGGGGCAGGGAGCAGGACAGAGGGGCAGAGAGACAAAAGAGGGAGACGAGGACTGGGCAGAGGGGAGAGAAAGACGGGGGCAAGGAGCAGAGACACAAAGGTGCCAGGAAAAGGACGGTCAGATGGAGCGAGAAACAGGGTCGGGGAGCAGGACAAAAGGACAGAGAAAAAGGCGAGGAAGAAGGAAGGAAGGATAAAGGTGGGACAGGGAACGGGACATACGCAGCGAAACAAAGCAGAACAGAGAAGAGAGGACAGGGATTGAGGAACACAGAGAGACACGCAGACTGGTACACAGAGACGGCGAAGGTAAGCAAAACCAGCGACAGGCAGGAGGACCTGGTTCTGACACCCCATCGCTCCCGATGTCGCTTCCACGGCCTCAAAAAACGCGACGTGCCGCAAGACAAGAGAATGGGAGAGTGAAAGCAAAGGCACGGGAAACTTAACGCTCTTAGTAATTTCACTGAGCATCACAGCTTACACTTACTCAATGTCTTCCGGTGTCACGGGATGAGGTACAACTGATTTCGTCTCCGTATCTCTGGACAGAGCTTTTCTCATATCGGGGGGGGGGGGGGGGGGGAGAAAAAAAAAAAAAAGATATTCTAAGACGACAGTCCTTGCACAAAGCCACGTTCAGCGAATTCTCTATTACAATAAGGTCGTTTCTAACCCAGAAGATTTCACAGAATCATAGAGTATCTCAAGTTGGAAGGGACCCATACGGATCGCCGAGACCAAGCCCCCGCTCCACGCGGGACTACCTAAAACTAAACCGTGCGACTAAGAGCATCGTTCAGACGCTCCTTGAACTCCTGACAGGCTCGGTGGCTGCGACCGCTTCCCTGGGGAGCCTGTTCCGCGACTGACCGACCGCCCTCTCAGTGAAAAGCCTTTTCCCAACGTCCGGTCTGAACTTGCCCTGACGCAGCTTCGTCCCGTTTCCTCGGGTCCTAGTGCCGGTCACCGGAGAGAGCGGAGGTCAGCGCCTCCCCCTCCGCCGTCCCCCTCGAGGAAGGTGTAGACTGCGATGAGGTCACCCCTCGGCCTTCCCTTCTCCAAGCTGAACAAACCAAGTGACCTCAGCCGCTCCCCCTAAGTCTCGCCTCGGAGACCTCTCGCCATCTCGGTCGCCCTCCTCCGCGCACGCTCCCAGAGCGTTGTTCGGCGGCACCGCTCTCGACTGGAACCTAACGCTGCACGTAACTCAACTGAGCGGAAAGGAAATGACGGGCTAAAGGGACAAATACACGATTTAAGGCAGCCGCAACGATGGCAGATGTCTGTCCGGAGCCCTTCTATTTATTTCACAGCGCTCCTGCGTATCAAACGAACGGTACCAGAGCAGAAAAGGTATACGGCGTGGCCACGTTACCCCTCGGGGAGGACGGCGAAAGGAGAGAAGATCTAGAAAGAGGAAGCAGCTGGTACTTCACTTTTGGTAACAGAATTAACATCAACACGTTCCTTCCCTTTGAAATTGAAAACGCCACCCAATTCTCTGCCACTGTTGACCACCGACACTTGTAAATTTCTACTGAAACAGCTGAGGAAAACAAAGTTTCAGGTCCCTGGCTAGGGGAAGAAGCCAGGCAAGTGCCGCCGTTCCTTCCCCCCGACAGCACTAGCAAAAAAAACCAGCCGCTGGGGGCGAGCATTCCTCCGAAAGAAAAATCAGGTGAGAAACCGCGTTTTTATTTTCAGCTTACCTACAGGATAAATGTCTTTGTAGTTGTTTCTGCCACAGATGCTACAAAACACGTAAACTGCACAAAGATTAAGTTTTGTAACTGATCTAAGGTTCAGTACGAAAAGCTACCTAAAGGAGTACGCAAAGTCCCACTCATCAACAATCATCTGACCCTGTTTCACATTACACAAAAAAAAAAAAAAAAAAAAGTAGTAATGCTAATCACACAGACAAGCCCAGGAACCCTCAACATGAGAATCTTTCCATTCAGCCGGAGGCAGAACGAGTACTTACCACGGGCATCCTCATCTGGCTCTCCGCTGCTAGCAGAGCGGCACGCCAACGCTGTCCGGTACACGCCGTAGTACGCCTAGTTGCTTCTACGTATTTACCGCCGCCTGATTTGATACTCTCACAAAGAGATCGACGAAAAAGCCACCCTTTCTTTGAAAAAATAAAAACCAAAACCACACTGTTATGGAACGGTAGGCGAACGTATTTCTAAATCATAACCCACGGCTTGCAGGCAGACCAAGAGCAGCTCTGACGATGCGGTACGCTCATCAAACATCTTTCACGCCGGAATAACAGATGTACTCCTTTACCACGGGACGCAGCCGGCACAGGGACAAATTTCATGCTGGTTTTGTCACACGACCGTTCTTCTGCACCAGCCAGTGGGTTCCGAATTAAGGACGGGACAGGCTAAACGCTCACACGAGCCTCCTATCCGTAAGAAACTATTAAAAATAGAAAAAAAAACTTCCACGTTTTAGATCGCGTTGCCTTAGGGACTGCCTCCGTCAAAGCCTGCCTGTTGGGGGGGGTGGGGGGGGGGGGGCGCGTGTGCGCGCACGCACGCGCGTGAGGCGTGGAAATCGGTCGCAGAATTCAGTTGCCTAACGAGAGACGGCCCTTCTCCTCGCAAGGCAAACGTTTCAAAACGTCGTACTCTTTTCCGATTTTACCGGCTGGTACTGGGGTTGCCCTACCAGCATGAGTTGGGGACCCGTCCCTCTGGGTCCGTGCGACGCCAAATTAAATATTCTGCAAGTAACCGAGCAGGAGATGGAAAGTAAGCTAAGATACTCTCTGCCGTACAACGTTTGTTCGCCATCGTCCCCGAGGGAATCGCACAAAGCCCGCGCTTGCTGAACCGGTAGGTCGGAGGCCCTACGGGAAACGGCGCTGACGTCTCGCCAAGCTCTTCTCCTGTCAAGAAGAGGACCTTTTCTGCGGCATCCCTATTGGCGTTCGGCCTGCTTTCGGCTCATTCTGGCAGGTCAGCTTTCAGAGAAAGCCTGAGATTTCAAACCGCCAAGCAACATTCACGATTCTTGCGCTCTGACTACGGGGAATTTCAGCGAATCGGAACGCTACTTGGAGCCACGTTCCGGGTCTGTTTCGCCGCAAACCAAATATCTAAGCCACGGACCGGGCGCCCGTCGAAAAATTACTTTAAAAGGTTAAAGACAAGCACAGCACTCACTTTTCTGAAATTTCTTCCGGTAGCGCCATCAATTTAGCGGCCGAACCCAGCCGTCGAAATTCCGGTGCAACGGAGCGAGCAGGAACGCGTCCGTGCCGCTCTTCCCCGGCCACGGAGCCTTCCGCTCTACCCGTTACTGCGAACGTACGGAGCATCGGCGCAGCAGCACCTGTGGAATAACGCACCGCCCACAGCTATACAGAAGAAGAATCCGAGACGACGGTAGAAGACCCCAGACCAAAAGTCACCGCGGGACTAAGGGACGCGCGGACAGCGCGCGAGGGGCGGGTGTCCGGGACCCAAGCGTGGAACGGCCCCGGGATTTCTTTGTTCCGGGTCCCTCTCTTTGGAGGCGCCCCGCCCGGGCCGATCCCGCTGCTGCACCTTTCAGTTACGTTAATTATTTTACAAAATCCGACACCCGGAGACTGCTGCCGGAAGCCTCGGGTCGAGCCCGAAGGAGGAGGAGGAGGAAGCGCGCCCGAGAAGAAGCGTGCGCGCGACACCGTGAACGGGGTGCGAACGCTGGGGCGGCAGCTGCTCCTCCTCAAACAGAGACAGAGAGAGAAAGAAGAGGGGGAAAGCCACAGGGTACAGAGGGCGGAAGTGGAAAAGAGGGGCCGGGAGCCGGACAGAGAGAGGTGCAGAAAGAGGCCGTCGGAAGGGAAGGGACGGGCTGCGGGGCAGAGGGGGACTTGCCAGCGCCAGGTTCGCGGTTCCACCCGATAATCGTAAAGGTCTCTGCCAACCTCGACGATTCGGTCGCTCTAAAAAACAATCGGGATCTCGAGGCGGACCGAGAGAGAGACGGAGAATATAAAAACGGTCGCGGCTAAGAGGGCAGAGAGGGAGGAATCGCGAGACGGGGAGAGGCAAGCCGGGCAGGGGAAAAAGTCCCGACAGGCTTCTGCAGTGACAGGGAGGAATTGAAAATTCGAGAGAGGGAGCTGGACAGAGAGAGAGACGGGGAAAGGTAAGACGGTGGCGAGCTACCGGGCAGAGAAGCAGAGTTTAAAGCCGGGGACCGGGAGAGGGACAGAGAGGGAAGGAGAAAGGAACGAAGGGCCGGGCTGCGGGGCAGACAGGGAGGAAGGAAGAAAGAAAGAAAGAGGGACAGGGAGCCAGACGAACCGCGACGGGGAAAGAAAAAGGTACCGACGGGCTAGGAGGCAGAGAGGGGAGACTTTAGAAAAACAGGGACGGGGAGCGAGACGGAGAAAAGGAACCGTAGCGACGGGTGCCGGGACAGAGAGGCGGGCCTTCAAAACGAGGGGCAGGGAAGAGGCTCGAGAGGGACGGAGAAAGAGAGAGACTCACGACGACTCGCTACGGAGCCGAGAAGGAAGACCTCGAACAACAGGAACGAGGAGCCGCACAGAGAGCGCCAGAGACGGCAGAAATACCGACGGGCTACAGGACCGAGGGGGAGGAATGCAGAAACAGTGGCTGGGGGCCGGACAGAGAGACAGGGAGAGAGAGAAGGAAACAATAGCCACGGGCTACGGGGCAGAGAGAGCGAGGACCTGAAAAAGGTGGGGACAGGCAGCCCGTCAGAGCGAGATGGAAAAAGAACATAGCGGGGAGCAGAAAGCAAACCACGGCGGGGCGGGAAAGCGAGGGGGGCAGAGGAGGGCCCGCGACGCAGAGGAGAGGCGATGGGGCCCCGCGGGCCCAGGACTCACCGCAGCTCTGGCTCTCGGCGCTGCCGGGAGAGCTTGCCAGCGCAGACGCTTCTTTCTCCTGCTCTCCGCCTTTCCTTTGCTGTCACTCCGGTCGCTCGGCTGTCCTCCGCCTAAGAGAATACACGGGTGTCTTACAGCTCCGAGGAGACGAGTCTGCCTAGATGAGTAGCCTGCCTCCCTCCCTCGGTACGCGGCCGCACCGTGCTTTGGGTTACGCGTGGCGACCCTGCGGTGCCCGTCGGCAGCCTGACCTGCCGCGGAGCGCAACGAGGGATCTTTCCTCACCCGGCGAGGCAGGCGCTCTCTTGCCTGCAGCGGGAGGCAGCTGCCGGCCGGAGAGCCTTCCATCTCTTCTTCTTCTTCTTCACCTTTCTCTGGCCATTCCAGCTTCCCTTAGGGCAGCTCCTGTCCACGGCCGGTAAGCGCTCCGCCGCCTGTCCCTTTTCGCCCCCACGCCACGAGGCGAGCCAGGCCAGGCACAGGCGAGGCGGCTGCAGTCGACGGCATCCCCAAGGGAGGGACGGGCAACCACGTCCTCAGCGCGGCCTGGGAGAGGGAAAGAAAAAGCAGCGGCCGTTACTACCGGAGGTCGGCCCTGGCCGGAGACCCTCCTCCTTCTGCAGGGGCTCCCGGAGACGCCGCTCTTTCCCCGCGCTGCTGCCGCTGCCGCCAGCACCCCCGTTCAGGAAGAAAGCGGCACAGGCGAGGGCCAGCTTGCCGCCTTCACGCCAGGGCTCGGGGGCGGCCTGGGGCTGCCGGACAGGCTTCCGGAGAGTCCGACCGGTAGCGCTCGTCTCGGGACACCGGGCAACGCCTCACCGCACGAGCGCGCGCTCTCTCGTAGCACGGCCGCACCGCTGCTCGGGAGCGGCTGGAAGCCTGCAGAAAACCACTCGAAACCGGCAAAAAAACCCCAACCTCGCGCTCCTGCGAGAGCAAGTCGGGCTGTCCGGCAGCCCCGTCCGCGAAAACGACGCCTCCCGGCACGCACTGGCAAGCGCCGCGTGGCAGCCGTTAGAGTGCCGTAAGACTACACTTCCCGGCGTGCTCCGGGGAGCCAATATGGCCGACCAGCAGCCGCGTGCCCCAAGACTGCAACTGCCGGCGTGCCGCGGGAGGCAGCCTTCCACGCTTCCTGACCCTGCGGGGACACCGTCCCGTGCCCTCACCCGAAAGCCGACTCACCCGAAAGCCCCGCCGAGCCGCGACGGCAGCCCCGAGCTCCGCAGCGCGGCTCCGGGCTGGACCCCCCCCCCCCCGCCCCCGCCTCCCCTCAGCCACCTCCGAAAGGCGCGGACGCCCGCCGGCTCCGGGCAGCCCCCGCCGCCCGGCTCCGGACGGTCTCCCCGCCCGGTTCCGACACGGCGCGCACCCCCCCCAGCCGCCGCGCGGCTCCGGGCAGCCCCCCTCCCCTCTGTGACACGGACCCCGCCGCCCCCCCGCCTCTCCTCGGAGGCGGCACCGCTGCCGCCGCCCTCCTCGGGGCTTTCCCCGGGACCCGCCGGTCCGTCCCGCTGCCCCGCTCACCTTCTCCCTCCGTGCAGCCGCAGCCCGGCGATGCCTCCGCTCCTCCCTCGGCTCACGGCAGCCCCTGCACACCGACTGCCGGCAGCCGGTTCCGGGGAGGGGCCGTGGCGCTGCACTGCGCATGCGCGGCGCTGCCGCTGCAGTACCGACATTTGGTCGCTAGGCGGCAGGACCGAGCGAGCATGCGCTGTGCGCTGCGTGAGGGGCGGGGCTTGGCGTGCGTCGGGGGCGGAGTTTGCGTGAGGGGCGGGGCTTGGCGTGCGTCGGGGCGGAGTTTGCGTGAGGGGCGGAGTTTGCGTGAGGGGCGGGGCTTGGCGTGCGTCGGGGCGGAGTTTGCGTGGGGGCGGGGCTTGGCGTGCGTCGGGGGCGGAGTTTGTGTGGGGGCGGGGCTTTGGCGTGCGTCGGGGCGGAGTTTGCGTCGGGGCGGAGTTTGTGTGGGGGCGGAGTTTGCGTGAGGGGCGGGGCTTGGCGTGCGTCGGGGGCGGAGTTTGTGTGGGGGCGGAGTTTGCGTGAGGGGCGGGGCTCGGCGTGCGTCGGGGCGGTGTTTGCGTCGGGGCGGAGCTTGCTTGAGGGGCGGGGCTGGGCGTGCGTCGGGGGCGGAGTTTGCGTCGGGGGCGGAGTTTGCGTGAGGGGTGGTGCTTGGCGTGCATCGGGGGCGGAGTTTGCATCGGGGGCGGAGTTTGCATGAGGGGTAGTGCTTGGCGTGCGTCGGGGCGGAGTTTGCGTGAGGGGCGGTGCTTGGCGTGCGTCGGGGGCGGAGTTTGCGTGAGGGGCGGAGTTTGCGTGAGGGGCGGTGCTTGGCGTGCGTCAGGGGCGGAGTTTGCGTGAGGGGCGGGGCTTGTGTCAGGGGCGGAGTTTCTGTGAGGGGCGGTGCTTGGCGTGCATCGGGGCGGAGTTTGTGTGAGGGGCGGAGTTTGCGTGAGGGGCGGGGCTTGGCATGCATCGGGGTTGGAGTTTGCGTGAGGGGCGGGGCTTGCGTGAGGGGCGGGGCTTGGCGTTCGTCGGGGGCGGAGTTTGCATGAGGGGCGGGGCTTGGCGTGCATCAGGGGCGGAGTTTGCGTCAGGGCGGGGCTTGTGTGAGGGGCGGAGTTTCTGTGAGGGGCGGGGCTTGGCATGCATCGGGGCGGAGTTTGTGTGAGGGGCGGGGCTTGGCGTGCATCAGGGGCGGAGTTTGCGTGAGGGGCGGTGCTTGGCGTGCATCGGGGCGGAGTTTGCATGAGGGGCGGGGCTTGGCATGCATCAGGGGCGGAGTTTGCGTGAGGGGTGGGGCTTGGCGTGCATCTGGGCGGAGTTTGCATGAGGGGCGGGGCTTGGCGTGCATCAGGGCAGAGTTTGCAGAGGGGCGGAGTTTGCAGAGGGGCGGAGTTTGCAGAGGGGCAGGGCTTGGCTTGCTTCAGGGGTGGAGTTTGTGTGAGGGGCGGGGCTAGGCATGCATCAGGGCGGGGTTTGCATGAGGGGTGGGGCTTGGCATGCATCAGGGGCGGAGTTTCTGTGAGGGGCGGAGTTTCTGTGAGGGGCAGGGCTTGGCTTGCTTCAGGGGCGGAGTTTCTGTGAGGGGCGGAGTTTCTGTGAGGGGCGGGGCTTGGCTTGCTTCAGGGGCGGAGTTTCTGTGAGGGGCAGGGCTTGGCATGCATCAGGGGCGGAGTTTGCATGAGGGGCGGGGCTGGGCGTGCATCAGGGCAGAGTTTGCTTCAGGCACGGGGCTTGGCATGCATCAGGGGGCGGAGCCAAGAAGCATCACTTTTGGATCCCGGGGATGCGAGCAATGTGACCTTGTTGAATACGTTAATACCCCCCAACACACCTCCTCCCCTGCCCCTCGCCCCCCGCAAAGGAAGCACCAACGCAGCCGGCACGGCAAAAGAGACCGCAAGCGTTTATTCAGTCACACACAGAGCCGGTCCCGGGAGAGACTCCGCACCGGGGCTCGGGGCCCGGCCCTGGGGCACCTCGGCTGTCCTACCCAGAGCCACGCTCGCCAGTCCGGCGTGGAACAGACACACGGTCGGTCCGTCAGGCTGCTGGAGAGCTGGGCTGCTATGTGCAGGCTGCCGCCAAAACCGAGGAGCCAGCTGCAGGACGCTGGCTGAGAGGAGAAAAGGGGCAGCCAGCTGGATGGGGGGGGGGCGGCGGCGAGCGAGAAAGCACGAGGCAAGGAAAGGGACAGCGAGTGAAGGACGGGGACGGGGAGCCTGACAGAGAGGGAGGAAGAAGCGGCAGGAAGAGAGGCAGCGGGACGGCGACCGACAAACAAGGACGGGGAGCGGGACAGAGAGGCAGAAACGACCCTGGGCGGGCAGCGCCACGGCGAGGGAGGAAAAGAGAATAAGGGCAGGGAGCCGGACCGAGAGGTACGGCGAGGGACAGCGGCACGGGGAGCAGGACAGAGCAACAGAGAATAAAAAAAGGAAGCGGGAGCGAGAGAGAAGCGGGCTGGGGAGCAGGGAGAAGGAGAGCGCAACAGAGGGAAAGAGGACCGGGGAGCGGGACGCTGGGGCAGAGTGAGAAAAAGAGGGGCAGGGAGCAGGACAGAGGGGCAGAGAGACAAAAGAGGGAGACGAGGACTGGGCAGAGGGGAGAGAAAGACGGGGGCAAGGAGCAGAGACACAAAGGTGCCAGGAAAAGGACGGTCAGATGGAGCGAGAAACAGGGTCGGGGAGCAGGACAAAAGGACAGAGAAAAAGGCGAGGAAGAAGGAAGGAAGGATAAAGGTGGGACAGGGAACGGGACATACGCAGCGAAACAAAGCAGAACAGAGAAGAGAGGACAGGGATTGAGGAACACAGAGAGACACGCAGACTGGTACACAGAGACGGCGAAGGTAAGCAAAACCAGCGACAGGCAGGAGGACCTGGTTCTGACACCCCATCGCTCCCGATGTCGCTTCCACGGCCTCAAAAAACGCGACGTGCCGCAAGACAAGAGAATGGGAGAGTGAAAGCAAAGGCACGGGAAACTTAACGCTCTTAGTAATTTCACTGAGCATCACAGCTTACACTTACTCAATGTCTTCCGGTGTCACGGGATGAGGTACAACTGATTTCGTCTCCGTATCTCTGGACAGAGCTTTTCTCATATCGGGGGGGGGGGGGGGGGAAAGAAAAAAAAAAAAAGATATTCTAAGACGACAGTCCTTGCACAAAGCCACGTTCAGCGAATTCTCTATTACAATAAGGTCGTTTCTAACCCAGAAGATTTCACAGAATCATAGAGTATCTCAAGTTGGAAGGGACCCATACGGATCGCCGAGACCAAGCCCCCGCTCCACGCGGGACTACCTAAAACTAAACCGTGCGACTAAGAGCATCGTTCAGACGCTCCTTGAACTCCTGACAGGCTCGGTGGCTGCGACCGCTTCCCTGGGGAGCCTGTTCCGCGACTGACCGACCGCCCTCTCAGTGAAAAGCCTTTTCCCAACGTCCGGTCTGAACTTGCCCTGACGCAGCTTCGTCCCGTTTCCTCGGGTCCTAGTGCCGGTCACCGGAGAGAGCGGAGGTCAGCGCCTCCCCCTCCGCCGTCCCCCTCGAGGAAGGTGTAGACTGCAATGAGGTCACCCCTCGGCCTTCCCTTCTCCAAGCTGAACAAACCAAGTGACCTCAGCCGCTCCCCCTAAGTCTCGCCTCGGAGACCTCTCGCCATCTCGGTCGCCCTCCTCCGCGCACGCTCCCAGAGCGTTGTTCGGCGGCACCGCTCTCGACTGGAACCTAACGCTGCACGTAACTCAACTGAGCGGAAAGGAAATGACGGGCTAAAGGGACAAATACATGATTTAAGGCAGCCGCAACGATGGCAGATGTCTGTCCGGAGCCCTTCTATTTATTTCACAGCGCTCCTGCGTATCAAACGAACGGTACCAGAGCAGAAAAGGTATACGGCGTGGCCACGTTACCCCTCGGGGAGGACGGCGAAAGGAGAGAAGATCTAGAAAGAGGAAGCAGCTGGTACTTCACTTTTGGTAACAGAATTAACATCAACATGTTCCTTCCCTTTGAAATTGAAAACGCCACCCAATTCTCTGCCACTGTTGACCACCGACACTTGTAAATTTCTACTGAAACAGCTGAGGAAAACAAAGTTTCAGGTCCCTGGCTAGGGGAAGAAGCCAGGCAAGTGCCGCCGTTCCTTCCCCCCGACAGCACTAGCAAAAAAAACCAGCCGCTGGGGGCGAGCATTCCTCCGAAAGAAAAATCAGGTGAGAAACCGCGTTTTTATTTTCAGCTTACCTACAGGATAAATGTCTTTGTAGTTGTTTCTGCCACAGATGCTACAAAACACGTAAACTGCACAAAGATTAAGTTTTGTAACTGATCTAAGGTTCAGTACGAAAAGCTACCTAAAGGAGTACGCAAAGTCCCACTCATCAACAATCATCTGACCCTGTTTCACATTACACAAAAAAAAAAAAAAAAAAAAGTAGTAATGCTAATCACACAGACAAGCCCAGGAACCCTCAACATGAGAATCTTTCCATTCAGCCGGAGGCAGAACGAGTACTTACCACGGGCATCCTCATCTGGCTCTCCGCTGCTAGCAGAGCGGCACGCCAACGCTGTCCGGTACACGCCGTAGTACGCCTAGTTGCTTCTACGTATTTTCCGCCGCCTGATTTGATACTCTCACAAAGAGATCGACGAAAAAGCCACCCTTTCTTTGAAAAAATAAAAACCAAAACCACACTGTTATGGAACGGTAGGCGAACGTATTTCTAAATCATAACCCACGGCTTGCAGGCAGACCAAGAGCAGCTCTGACGATGCGGTACGCTCATCAAACATCTTTCACGCCGGAATAACAGATGTACTCCTTTACCACGGGACGCAGCCGGCACAGGGACAAATTTCATGCTGGTTTTGTCACACGACCGTTCTTCTGCACCAGCCAGTGGGTTCCGAATTAAGGACGGGACAGGCTAAACGCTCACACGAGCCTCCTATCCGTAAGAAACTATTAAAAATAGAAAAAAAAACTTCCACGTTTTAGATCGCGTTGCCTTAGGGACTGCCTCCGTCAAAGCCTGCCTGTTGGGGGGGGTGGGGGGGGGGGCGCGTGTGCGCGCACGCACGCGCGTGAGGCGTGGAAATCGGTCGCAGAATTCAGTTGCCTAACGAGAGACGGCCCTTCTCCTCGCAAGGCAAACGTTTCAAAACGTCGTACTCTTTTCCGATTTTACCGGCTGGTACTGGGGTTGCCCTACCAGCATGAGTTGGGGACCCGTCCCTCTGGGTCCGTGCGACGCCAAATTAAATATTCTGCAAGTAACCGAGCAGGAGATGGAAAGTAAGCTAAGATACTCTCTGCCGTACAACGTTTGTTCGCCATCGTCCCCGAGGGAATCGCACAAAGCCCGCGCTTGCTGAACCGGTAGGTCGGAGGCCCTACGGGAAACGGCGCTGACGTCTCGCCAAGCTCTTCTCCTGTCAAGAAGAGGACCTTTTCTGCGGCATCCCTATTGGCGTTCGGCCTGCTTTCGGCTCATTCTGGCAGGTCAGCTTTCAGAGAAAGCCTGAGATTTCAAACCGCCAAGCAACATTCACGATTCTTGCGCTCTGACTACGGGGAATTTCAGCGAATCGGAACGCTACTTGGAGCCACGTTCCGGGTCTGTTTCGCCGCAAACCAAATATCTAAGCCACGGACCGGGCGCCCGTCGAAAAATTACTTTAAAAGGTTAAAGACAAGCACAGCACTCACTTTTCTGAAATTTCTTCCGGTAGCGCCATCAATTTAGCGGCCGAACCCAGCCGTCGAAATTCCGGTGCAACGGAGCGAGCAGGAACGCGTCCGTGCCGCTCTTCCCCGGCCACGGAGCCTTCCGCTCTACCCGTTACTGCGAACGTACGGAGCATCGGCGCAGCAGCACCTGTGGAATAACGCACCGCCCACAGCTATACAGAAGAAGAATCCGAGACGACGGTAGAAGACCCCAGACCAAAAGTCGCCGCGGGACTAAGGGACGCGCGGACAGCGCGCGAGGGGCGGGTGTCCGGGACCCAAGCGTGGAACGGCCCCGGGATTTCTTTGTTCCGGGTCCCTCTCTTTGGAGGCGCCCCGCCCGGGCCGATCCCGCTGCTGCACCTTTCAGTTACGTTAATTATTTTACAAAATCCGACACCCGGAGACTGCTGCCGGAAGCCTCGGGTCGAGCCCGAAGGAGGAGGAGGAGGAAGCGCGCCCGAGAAGAAGCGTGCGCGCGACACCGTGAACGGGGTGCGAACGCTGGGGCGGCAGCTGCTCCTCCTCAAACAGAGACAGAGAGAGAAAGAAGAGGGGGAAAGCCACAGGGTACAGAGGGCGGAAGTGGAAAAGAGGGGCCGGGAGCCGGACAGAGAGAGGTGCAGAAAGAGGCCGTCGGAAGGGAAGGGACGGGCTGCGGGGCAGAGGGGGACTTGCCAGCGCCAGGTTCGCGGTTCCACCCGATAATCGTAAAGGTCTCTGCCAACCTCGACGATTCGGTCGCTTTAAAAAACAATCGGGATCTCGAGGCGGACCGAGAGAGAGACGGAGAATATAAAAACGGTCGCGGCTAAGAGGGCAGAGAGGGAGGAATCGCGAGACGGGGAGAGGCAAGCCGGGCAGGGGAAAAAGTCCCGACAGGCTTCTGCAGTGACAGGGAGGAATTGAAAATTCGAGAGAGGGAGCTGGACAGAGAGAGAGACGGGGAAAGGTAAGACGGTGGCGAGCTACCGGGCAGAGAAGCAGAGTTTAAAGCCGGGGACCGGGAGAGGGACAGAGAGGGAAGGAGAAAGGAACGAAGGGCCGGGCTGCGGGGCAGACAGGGAGGAAGGAAGAAAGAAAGAAAGAGGGACAGGGAGCCAGACGAACCGCGACGGGGAAAGAAAAAGGTACCGACGGGCTAGGAGGCAGAGAGGGGAGACTTTAGAAAAACAGGGACGGGGAGCGAGACGGAGAAAAGGAACCGTAGCGACGGGTGCCGGGACAGAGAGGCGGGCCTTCAAAACGAGGGGCAGGGAAGAGGCTCGAGAGGGACGGAGAAAGAGAGAGACTCACGACGACTCGCTACGGAGCCGAGAAGGAAGACCTCGAACAACAGGAACGAGGAGCCGCACAGAGAGCGCCAGAGACGGCAGAAATACCGACGGGCTACAGGACCGAGGGGGAGGAATGCAGAAACAGTGGCTGGGGGCCGGACAGAGAGACAGGGAGAGAGAGAAGGAAACAATAGCCACGGGCTACGGGGCAGAGAGAGCGAGGACCTGAAAAAGGTGGGGACAGGCAGCCCGTCAGAGCGAGATGGAAAAAGAACCTAGCGGGGAGCAGAAAGCAAACCACGGCGGGGTGGGAAAGCGAGGGGGGCAGAGGAGGGCCCGCGACGCAGAGGAGAGGCGATGGGGCCCCGCGGGCCCAGGACTCACCGCAGCTCTGGCTCTCGGCGCTGCCGGGAGAGCTTGCCAGCGCAGACGCTTCTTTCTCCTGCTCTCCGCCTTTCCTTTGCTGTCACTCCGGTCGCTCGGCTGTCCTCCGCCTAAGAGAATACACGGGTGTCTTACAGCTCCGAGGAGACGAGTCTGCCTAGATGAGTAGCCTGCCTCCCTCCCTCGGTACGCGGCCGCACCGTGCTTTGGGTTACGCGTGGCGACCCTGCGGTGCCCGTCGGCAGCCTGACCTGCCGCGGAGCGCAACGAGGGATCTTTCCTCACCCGGCGAGGCAGGCGCTCTCTTGCCTGCAGCGGGAGGCAGCTGCCGGCCGGAGAGCCTTCCATCTCTTCTTCTTCTTCTTCACCTTTCTCTGGCCATTCCAGCTTCCCTTAGGGCAGCTCCTGTCCACGGCCGGTAAGCGCTCCGCCGCCTGTCCCTTTTCGCCCCCACGCCACGAGGCGAGCCAGGCCAGGCACAGGCGAGGCGGCTGCAGTCGACGGCATCCCCAAGGGAGGGACGGGCAACCACGTCCTCAGCGCGGCCTGGGAGAGGGAAAGAAAAAGCAGCGGCCGTTACTACCGGAGGTCGGCCCTGGCCGGAGACCCTCCTCCTTCTGCAGGGGCTCCCGGAGACGCCGCTCTTTCCCCGCGCTGCTGCCGCTGCCGCTGCCGCCAGCACCCCCGTTCAGGAAGAAAGCGGCACAGGCGAGGGCCAGCTTGCCGCCTTCACGCCAGGGCTCGGGGGCGGCCTGGGGCTGCCGGACAGGCTTCCGGAGAGTCCGACCGGTAGCGCTCGTCTCGGGACACCGGGCAACGCCTCACCGCACGAGCGCGCGCTCTCTCGTAGCACGGCCGCACCGCTGCTCGGGAGCGGCTGGAAGCCTGCAGAAAACCACTCGAAACCGGCAAAAAAACCCCAACCTCGCGCTCCTGCGAGAGCAAGTCGGGCTGTCCGGCAGCCCCGTCCGCGAAAACGACGCCTCCCGGCACGCACTGGCAAGCGCCGCGTGGCAGCCGTTAGAGTGCCGTAAGACTACACTTCCCGGCGTGCTCCGGGGAGCCAATATGGCCGACCAGCAGCCGCGTGCCCCAAGACTGCAACTGCCGGCGTGCCGCGGGAGGCAGCCTTCCACGCTTCCTGACCCTGCGGGGACACCGTCCCGTGCCCTCACCCCAAAGCCGACTCACCCGAAAGCCCCGCCGAGCCGCGACGGCAGCCCCGAGCTCCGCAGCGCGGCTCCGGGCTGGACCCCCCCCCCCGCCCCCGCCTCCCCTCAGCCACCTCCGAAAGGCGCGGACGCCCGCCGGCTCCGGGCAGCCCCCGCCGCCCGGCTCCGGACGGTCTCCCCGCCCGGTTCCGACACGGCGCGCACCCCCCCCACCCGCCGCGCGGCTCCGGGCAGCCCCCCTCCCCTCTGTGACACGGACCCCGCCGCCCCCCCGCCTCTCCTCGGAGGCGGCACCGCTGCCGCCGCCCTCCTCGGGGCTTTCCCCGGGACCCGCCGGTCCGTCCCGCTGCCCCGCTCACCTTCTCCCTCCGTGCAGCCGCAGCCCGGCGATGCCTCCGCTCCTCCCTCGGCTCACGGCAGCCCCTGCACACCGACTGCCGGCAGCCGGTTCCGGGGAGGGGCCGCGGCGCTGCCGCTGCAGTACCGACATTTGGTCGCTAGGCGGCAGCACCGAGCGAGCATGCGCTGTGCGCTGCGTGAGGGGCGGGGCTTGGCGTGCGTCGGGGGCGGAGTTTGCGTGAGGGGCGGGGCTTGGCGTGCGTCGGGGCGGAGTTTGCGTGAGGGGCGGAGTTTGCGTGAGGGGCGGGGCTTGGCGTGCGTCGGGGCGGAGTTTGCGTGGGGGCGGGGCTTGGCGTGCGTCGGGGGCGGAGTTTGTGTGGGGGCGGGGCTTTGGCGTGCGTCGGGGCGGAGTTTGCGTCGGGGCGGAGTTTGTGTGGGGGCGGAGTTTGCGTGAGGGGCGGGGCTTGGCGTGCGTCGGGGGCGGAGTTTGTGTGGGGGCGGAGTTTGCGTGAGGGGCGGGGCTCGGCGTGCGTCGGGGCGGTGTTTGCGTCGGGGCGGAGTTTGCGTGAGGGGCGGGGCTGGGCGTGCGTCGGGGGCGGAGTTTGCGTCGGGGGCGGAGTTTGCGTGAGGGGTGGTGCTTGGCGTGCATCGGGGGCGGAGTTTGCATCAGGGGCGGAGTTTGCATGGGGGTAGTGCTTGGCGTGCGTCGGGGCGGAGTTTGCGTGAGGGGCGGTGCTTGGCGTGCGTCGGGGGCGGAGTTTGCGTGAGGGGCGGAGTTTGCGTGAGGGGCGGTGCTTGGCGTGCGTCAGGGGCGGAGTTTGCGTGAGGGGCGGGGCTTGTGTCAGGGGCGGAGTTTCTGTGAGGGGCGGTGCTTGGCGTGCATCGGGGCGGAGTTTGTGTGAGGGGCGGAGTTTGCGTGAGGGGCGGGGCTTGGCATGCATCGGGGTTGGAGTTTGCGTGAGGGGCGGGGCTTGCGTGAGGGGCGGGGCTTGGCGTGCGTCGGGGGCGGAGTTTGCATGAGGGGCGGGGCTTGGCGTGCATCAGGGGCGGAGTTTGCGTCAGGGCGGGGCTTGTGTGAGGGGCGGAGTTTCTGTGAGGGGCGGGGCTTGGCATGCATCGGGGCGGAGTTTGTGTGAGGGGCGGGGCTTGGCATGCATCAGGGGCGGAGTTTGCGTGAGGGGCGGTGCTTGGCGTGCATCGGGGCGGAGTTTGCATGAGGGGCGGGGCTTGGCATGCATCAGGGGCGGAGTTTGCGTGAGGGGTGGGGCTTGGCGTGCATCTGGGCGGAGTTTGCATGAGGGGCGGGGCTTGGCGTGCATCAGGGCAGAGTTTGCAGAGGGGCGGAGTTTGCAGAGGGGCGGAGTTTGCAGAGGGGCAGGGCTTGGCTTGCTTCAGGGGTGGAGTTTGTGTGAGGGGCGGGGCTAGGCATGCATCAGGGCGGGGTTTGCATGAGGGGTGGGGCTTGGCATGCATCAGGGGCGGAGTTTCTGTGAGGGGCGGAGTTTCTGTGAGGGGCAGGGCTTGGCTTGCTTCAGGGGCGGAGTTTCTGTGAGGGGCGGAGTTTGTGTGAGGGGCGGGGCTTGGCTTGCTTCAGGGGCGGAGTTTCTGTGAGGGGCAGGGCTTGGCATGCATCAGGGGCGGAGTTTGCATGAGGGGCGGGGCTGGGCGTGCATCAGGGCAGAGTTTGCTTCAGGCACGGGGCTTGGCATGCATCAGGGGGCGGAGCCAAGAAGCATCACTTTTGGATCCCGGGGATGCGAGCAATGTGACCTTGTTGAATACGTTAATACCCCCCAACACACCTCCTCCCCTGCCCCTCGCCCCCCGCAAAGGAAGCACCAACGCAGCCGGCACGGCAAAAGAGACCGCAAGCGTTTATTCAGTCACACACAGAGCCGGTCCCGGGAGAGACTCCGCACCGGGGCTCGGGGCCCGGCCCTGGGGCACCTCGGCTGTCCTACCCAGAGCCACGCTCGCCAGTCCGGCGTGGAACAGACACACGGTCGGTCCGTCAGGCTGCTGGAGAGCTGGGCTGCTATGTGCAGGCTGCCGCCAAAACCGAGGAGCCAGCTGCAGGACGCTGGCTGAGAGGAGAAAAGGGGCAGCCAGCTGGATGGGGGGGGGGGCGGCGGCGAGCGAGAAAGCACGAGGCAAGGAAAGGGACGGCGAGTGAAGGACGGGGACGGGGAGCCTGACAGAGAGGGAGGAAGAAGCGGCAGGAAGAGAGGCAGCGGGACGGCGACCGACAAACAAGGACGGGGAGCGGGACAGAGAGGCAGAAACGACCCTGGGCGGGCAGCGCCACGGCGAGGGAGGAAAAGAGAATAAGGGCAGGGAGCCGGACCGAGAGGTACGGCGAGGGACAGCGGCACGGGGAGCAGGACAGAGCAACAGAGAATAAAAAAAGGAAGCGGGAGCGAGAGAGAAGCGGGCTGGGGAGCAGGGAGAAGGAGAGCGCAACAGAGGGAAAGAGGACCGGGGAGCGGGACGCTGGGGCAGAGTGAGAAAAAGAGGGGCAGGGAGCAGGACAGAGGGGCAGAGAGACAAAAGAGGGAGACGAGGACTGGGCAGAGGGGAGAGAAAGACGGGGGCAAGGAGCAGAGACACAAAGGTGCCAGGAAAAGGACGGTCAGATGGAGCGAGAAACAGGGTCGGGGAGCAGGACAAAAGGACAGAGAAAAAGGCGAGGAAGAAGGAAGGAAGGATAAAGGTGGGACAGGGAACGGGACATACGCAGCGAAACAAAGCAGAACAGAGAAGAGAGGACAGGGATTGAGGAACACAGAGAGACACGCAGACTGGTACACAGAGACGGCGAAGGTAAGCAAAACCAGCGACAGGCAGGAGGACCTGGTTCTGACACCCCATCGCTCCCGATGTCGCTTCCACGGCCTCAAAAAACGCGACGTGCCGCAAGACAAGAGAATGGGAGAGTGAAAGCAAAGGCATGGGAAACTTAACGCTCTTAGTAATTTCACTGAGCATCACAGCTTACACTTACTCAATGTCTTCCGGTGTCACGGGATGAGGTACAACTGATTTCGTCTCCGTATCTCTGGACAGAGCTTTTCTCATATCTGGGGGGGGGGGGGGGGGGGGGAAAAAAAAAAAAAAAAGATATTCTAAGACGACAGTCCTTGCACAAAGCCACGTTCAGCGAATTCTCTATTACAATAAGGTCGTTTCTAACCCAGAAGATTTCACAGAATCATAGAGTATCTCAAGTTGGAAGGGACCCATACGGATCGCCGAGACCAAGCCCCCGCTCCACGCGGGACTACCTAAAACTAAACCGTGCGACTAAGAGCATCGTTCAGACGCTCCTTGAACTCCTGACAGGCTCGGTGGCTGCGACCGCTTCCCTGGGGAGCCTGTTCCGCGACTGACCGACCGCCCTCTCAGTGAAAAGCCTTTTCCCAACGTCCGGTCTGAACTTGCCCTGACGCAGCTTCGTCCCGTTTCCTCGGGTCCTAGTGCCGGTCACCGGAGAGAGCGGAGGTCAGCGCCTCCCCCTCCGCCGTCCCCCTCGAGGAAGGTGTAGACTGCGATGAGGTCACCCCTCGGCCTTCCCTTCTCCAAGCTGAACAAACCAAGTGACCTCAGCCGCTCCCCCTAAGTCTTGCCTCGGAGACCGGTCGCCCTCCTCCGCGCACGCTCCCAGAGCGTTGTTCGGCGGCACCGCTCTCGACTGGAACCTAACGCTGCACGTAACTCAACTGAGCGGAAAGGAAATGACGGGCTAAAGGGACAAATACACGATTTAAGGCAGCCGCAACGATGGCAGATGTCTGTCCGGAGCCCTTCTATTTATTTCACAGCGCTCCTGCGTATCAAACGAACGGTACCAGAGCAGAAAAGGTATACGGCGTGGCCACGTTACCCCTCGGGGAGGACGGCGAAAGGAGAGAAGATCTAGAAAGAGGAAGCAGCTGGTACTTCACTTTTGGTAACAGAATTAACATCAACATGTTCCTTCCCTTTGAAATTGAAAACGCCACCCAATTCTCTGCCACTGTTGACCACCGACACTTGTAAATTTCTACTGAAACAGCTGAGGAAAACAAAGTTTCAGGTCCCTGGCTAGGGGAAGAAGCCAGGCAAGTGCCGCCGTTCCTTCCCCCCGACAGCACTAGCAAAAAAAACCAGCCGCTGGGGGCGAGCGTTGCTCCGAAAGAAAAATCAGGTGAGAAACCGCGTTTTTATTTTCAGCTTACCTACAGGATAAATGTCTTTGTAGTTGTTTCTGCCACAGATGCTACAAAACGCGTAAACTGCACAAAGATTAAGTTTTGTAACTGATCTAAGGTTCAGTACGAAAAGCTACCTAAAGGAGTACGCAAAGTCCCACTCAACAACAATCATCTGACCCTGTTTCACATTACAAAAAAAAAAAAAAAAAAAAAAAAAGTAGTAATGCTAATCACACAGACAAGCCCAGGAACCCTCAACATGAGAATCTTTCCCTTCAGCCGGAGGCAGAACGAGTACTTACCACGGCCATCCTCATCTGGCTCTCCGCTGCTAGCAGAGCGGCACGCCAACGCTGTCCGGTACACGCCGTAGTACGCCTAGTTGCTTCTACGTATTTACCGCCGCCTGATTTGATACTCTCACAAAGAGATCGACGAAAAAGCCACCCTTTCTTTGAAAAAATAAAAACCAAAACCACACGGTTAAGGAACGGTAGGCGAACGTATTTCTAAATCATAACCCACGGCTTGCAGGCAGACCAAGAGCAGCTCTGACGATGCGGTACACTCATCAAACATCTTTCACGCCGGAATAACAGATGTACTCCTTTACCACGGGACGCAGCCGGCACAGGGACAAATTTCATGCTGGTTTTGTCACACGACCGTTCTTCTGCACCAGCCAGTGGGTTCCGAATTAAGGACGGGACAGGCTAAACGCTCACACGAGCCTCCTATCCGTAAGAAACTATTAAAAATAGAAAAAAAAACTTCCACGTTTTAGATCGCGTTGCCTTAGGGACTGCCTCCGTCAAAGCCTGCCTGTTGGGGGGGGTGGGTGGGGGGGGCGCGTGTGCGCGCACGCACGCGCGTGAGGCGTGGAAATCGGTCGCAGAATTCAGTTGCCTAACGAGAGACGGCCCTTCTCCTCGCAAGGCAAACGTTTCAAAACGTCGTACTCTTTTCCGATTTTACCGGCTGGTACGGGGTTGCCCTACCAGCATGAGTTGGGGACCCGTCCCTCTGGGTCCGTGCGACGCCAAATTAAATATTCTGCAAGTAACCGAGCAGGAGATGGAAAGTAAGCTAAGATACTCTCTGCCGTACAACGTTTGTTCGCCATCGTCCCCGAGGGAATCGCACAAAGCCCGCGCTTGCTGAACCGGTAGGTCGGAGGCCCTACGGGAAACGGCGCTGACGTCTCGCCAAGCTCTTCTCCTGTCAAGAAGAGGACCTTTTCTGCGGCATCCCTATTGGCGTTCGGCCTGCTTTCGGCTCATTCTGGCAGGTCAGCTTTCAGAGAAAGCCTGAGATTTCAAACCGCCAAGCAACATTCACGATTCTTGCGCTCTGACTACGGGGAATTTCAGCGAATCGGAACGCTACTTGGAGCCACGTTCCGGGTCTGTTTCGCCGCAAACCAAATATCTAAGCCACGGACCGGGCGCCCGTCGAAAAATTACTTTAAAAGGTTAAAGACAAGCACAGCACTCACTTTTCTGAAATTTCTTCCAGTAGCGCCATCAATTTAGCAGCCGAACCCAGCCGTCGAAATTCCGGTGCAACGGAGCGAGCAGGAACGCGTCCGTGCCGCTCTTCCCCGGCCACGGAGCCTTCCGCTCTACCCGTTACTGCGAACGTACGGAGCATCGGCGCAGCAGCACCTGTGGAATAACGCACCGCCCACAGCTATACAGAAGAAGAATCCGAGACGACGGTAGAAGACCCCAGACCAAAAGTCGCCGCGGGACTAAGGGACGCGCGGACAGCGCGCGAGGGGCGGGTGTCCGGGACCCAAGCGTGGAACGGCCCCGGGATTTCTTTGTTCCGGGTCCCTCTCTTTGGAGGCGCCCCGCCCGGGCCGATCCCGCTGCTGCACCTTTCAGTTACGTTAATTATTTTACAAAATCCGACACCCGGAGACTGCTGCCGGAAGCCTCGGGTCGAGCCCGAAGGAGGAGGAGGAGGAAGCGCGCCCGAGAAGAAGCGTGCGCGCGACACCGTGAACGGGGTGCGAACGCTGGGGCGGCAGCTGCTCCTCCTCAAACAGAGACAGAGAGAGAAAGAAGAGGGGGAAAGCCACAGGGTACAGAGGGCGGAAGTGGAAAAGAGGGGCCGGGAGCCGGACAGAGAGAGGTGCAGAAAGAGGCCGTCGGAAGGGAAGGGACGGGCTGCGGGGCAGAGGGGGACTTGCCAGCGCCAGGTTCGCGGTTCCACCCGATAATCGTAAAGGTCTCTGCCAACCTCGACGATTCGGTCGCTTTAAAAAACAATCGGGATCTCGAGGCGGACCGAGAGAGAGACGGAGAATATAAAAACGGTCGCGGCTAAGAGGGCAGAGAGGGAGGAATCGCGAGACGGGGAGAGGCAAGCCGGGCAGGGGAAAAAGTCCCGACAGGCTTCTGCAGTGACAGGGAGGAACTGAAAATTCGAGAGAGGGAGCTGGACAGAGAGAGAGACGGGGAAAGGTAAGACGGTGGCGAGCTACCGGGCAGAGAAGCAGAGTTTAAAGCCGGGGACCGGGAGAGGGACAGAGAGGGAAGGAGAAAGGAACGAAGGGCCGGGCTGCGGGGCAGACAGGGAGGAAGGAAGAAAGAAAGAAAGAGGGACAGGGAGCCAGACGAACCGCGACGGGGAAAGAAAAAGGTACCGACGGGCTAGGAGGCAGAGAGGGGAGACTTTAGAAAAACAGGGACGGGGAGCGAGACGGAGAAAAGGAACCGTAGCGACGGGTGCCGGGACAGAGAGGCGGGCCTTCAAAACGAGGGGCAGGGAAGAGGCTCGAGAGGGACGGAGAAAGAGAGAGACTCACGACGACTCGCTACGGAGCCGAGAAGGAAGACCTCGAACAACAGGAACGAGGAGCCGCACAGAGAGCGCCAGAGACGGCAGAAATACCGACGGGCTACAGGACCGAGGGGGAGGAATGCAGAAACAGTGGCTGGGGGCCGGACAGAGAGACAGGGAGAGAGAGAAGGAAACAATAGCCACGGGCTACGGGGCAGAGAGAGCGAGGACCTGAAAAAGGTGGGGACAGGCAGCCCGTCAGAGCGAGATGGAAAAAGAACATAGCGGGGAGCAGAAAGCAAACCACGGCGGGGTGGGAAAGCGAGGGGGGCAGAGGAGGGCCCGCGACGCAGAGGAGAGGCGATGGGGCCCCGCGGGCCCAGGACTCACCGCAGCTCTGGCTCTCGGCGCTGCCGGGAGAGCTTGCCAGCGCAGACGCTTCTTTCTCCTGCTCTCCGCCTTTCCTTTGCTGTCACTCCGGTCGCTCGGCTGTCCTCCGCCTAAGAGAATACACGGGTGTCTTACAGCTCCGAGGAGACGAGTCTGCCTAGATGAGTAGCCTGCCTCCCTCCCTCGGTACGCGGCCGCACCGTGCTTTGGGTTACGCGTGGCGACCCTGCGGTGCCCGTCGGCAGCCTGACCTGCCGCGGAGCGCAACGAGGGATCTTTCCTCACCCGGCGAGGCAGGCGCTCTCTTGCCTGCAGCGGGAGGCAGCTGCCGGCCGGAGAGCCTTCCATCTCTTCTTCTTCTTCTTCTTCACCTTTCTCTGGCCATTCCAGCTTCCCTTAGGGCAGCTCCTGTCCACGGCCGGTAAGCGCTCCGCCGCCTGTCCCTTTTCGCCCCCACGCCACGAGGCGAGCCAGGCCAGGCACAGGCGAGGCGGCTGCAGTCGACGGCATCCCCAAGGGAGGGACGGGCAACCACGTCCTCAGCGCGGCCTGGGAGAGGGAAAGAAAAAGCAGCGGCCGTTACTACCGGAGGTCGGCCCTGGCCGGAGACCCTCCTCCTTCTGCAGGGGCTCCCGGAGACGCCGCTCTTTCCCCGCGCTGCTGCTGCCGCTGCCGCTGCCGCCAGCACCCCCGTTCAGGAAGAAAGCGGCACAGGCGAGGGCCAGCTTGCCGCCTTCACGCCAGGGCTCGGGGGCGGCCTGGGGCTGCCGGACAGGCTTCCGGAGAGTCCGACCGGTAGCGCTCGTCTCGGGACACCGGGCAACGCCTCACCGCACGAGCGCGCGCTCTCTCGTAGCACGGCCGCACCGCTGCTCGGGAGCGGCTGGAAGCCTGCAGAAAACCACTCGAAACCGGCAAAAAAACCCCAACCTCGCGCTCCTGCGAGAGCAAGTCGGGCTGTCCGGCAGCCCCGTCCGCGAAAACGACGCCTCCCGGCACGCACCGGCAAGCGCCGCGTGGCAGCCGTTAGAGTGCCGTAAGACTACACTTCCCGGCGTGCTCCGGGGAGCCAATATGGCCGACCAGCAGCCGCGTGCCCCAAGACTGCAACTGCCGGCGTGCCGCGGGAGGCAGCCTTCCACGCTTCCTGACCCTGCGGGGACACCGTCCCGTGCCCTCACCCCAAAGCCGACTCACCCGAAAGCCCCGCCGAGCCGCGACGGCAGCCCCGAGCTCCGCAGCGCGGCTCCGGGCTGGACCCCCCCCCCCGCCCCCGCCTCCCCTCAGCCACCTCCGAAAGGCGCGGACGCCCGCCGGCTCCGGGCAGCCCCCGCCGCCCGGCTCCGGACGGTCTCCCCGCCCGGTTCCGACACGGCGCGCACCCCCCCCACCCGCCGCGCGGCTCCGGGCAGCCCCCCTCCCCTCTGTGACCCGGCCCCCGCCGCCCCCCCGCCTCTCCTCGGAGGCGGCACCGCTGCCGCCGCCCTCCTCGGGGCTTTCCCCGGGACCCGCCGGTCCGTCCCGCTGCCCCGCTCACCTTCTCCCTCCGTGCAGCCTCAGCCCGGCGATGCCTTCGCTCCTCCCTCGGCTCACGGCAGCCCCTGCACACCGACTGCCGGCAGCCGGTTCCGGGGAGGGGCCGTGGCGCTGCACTGCGCATGCGCGGCGCTGCCGCTGCAGTACCGACATTTGGTCGCTAGGCGGCAGCACCGAGCGAGCATGCGCTGTGCGCTGCGTGAGGGGCGGGGCTTGGCGTGCGTCGGGGGCGGAGTTTATGTGAGGGGCGGGGCTTGGCGTGCGTCGGGGGCGGAGTTTCTGTGGGGGCGGGGCTTGGCGTGCGTCGGGGGCGGAGTTTCTGTGAGGGGCGGGGCTTGGCGTGCGTCGGGGGCGGAGTTTGCGTGAGGGGCGGGGCTTGGCGTGCGTCGGGGCGGAGTTTGCGTGGGGGCGGGGCTTGGCGTGCGTCGGGGGCGGAGTTTGTGTGGGGGCAGGGCTTTGGCGTGCCTCGGGGGCGGAGTTTGCGTCGGGGCGGAGTTTGCGTGAGGGGCGGGGCTTGGCGTGCGTCGGGGCGGCCTTTGCGTGAGGGGCAGGGCTTGGCGTGCGTCGGGGGCGGAGTTTGTGTGGGGGCGGAGTTTGCGTGAGGGGCGGGGCTCGGCGTGCGTCAGGGCGGTGTTTGCGTCGGGGGCGGAGCTTGCTTGAGGGGCGGGGCTGGGCGTGCGTCGGGGGCGGAGTTTGCATCGGGGGCGGAGTTTGCGTGAGGGGCGGGGCTTGGCGTGCGTCGGGGGCGGAGTTTGCATCGGGGGCGGAGTTTGCATGAGGGGTGGTGCTTGGCGTGCATCAGGGCGGAGTTTGCGTGAGGGGCGGTGCTTGGCGTGCGTCGGGGGCGGAGTTTGCGTGAGGGGCGGAGTTTGCGTGAGGGGCGGTGCTTGGCGTGCGTCGGGGGCGGAGTTTGCGTGAGGGGCGGAGTTTGCTTGAGGGGCGGTGCTTGGCGTGCATCAGGGCGGAGTTTGCGTGAGGGGCGGGGCTTGTGTCAGGGGCGGAGTTTCTCTGGGGGCGGTGCTTGGCGTGCATCGGGGCGGAGTTTGTGTGGGGGCGGAGTTTGCATGAGGGGCGGGGCTTGGCATGCATCGGGGTTGGAGTTTGCGTGAGGGGCGGGGCTTGGCGTGCGTCGGGGGCGGAGTTTGCATGATGGGCGGGGCTTGGCGTGCATCAGGGGTGGAGTTTGCTTCAGGGCGGGGCTTGTGTGAGGGGCGGAGTTTATGTGAGGGGCGGGGCTTGGCGTGCATCGGGGCGGAGTTTGTGTGAGGGGCAGGGCTTGGCGTGCATCAGGGGCGGAGTTTGCGTGAGGGGCGGTGCTTGGCGTGCATCGGGGCGGAGTTTGTGTGGGGGCGGAGTTTGCGTGAGGCGCAGGGCTTGGCGTGCATCGGGGCGGAGTTTGCAGAGGGGCAGGGCTTGGCTTGCTTCAGGGGTGGAGTTTGTGTGAGGGGCGGGGCTTGGCATGCATCAGGGCGGAGTTTGCGTGAGGGGCGGGGCTTGGCATGCATCAGGGCGGAGTTTCTGTGAGGGGCGGGGCTTGGCATGGATCTGGGCGGAGTTTGCATGAGGGGCGGGACTTGGCGTGCATTGGGGCAGAGTTTGCCGAGGGGCGGAGTTTGCGTGAGGGGCGGGGCTTGGCATGCATCAGGGCGGAGTTTGCATGAGGGGCGGGGCTTGGCATGCATCAGGGGTGGAGTTTCTGTGAGGGGCGGAGTTTCTGTGAGGGGCAGGGCTTGGCTTGCTTCAGGGGTGGAGTTTCTGTGAGGGGCGGAGTTTCTGTGAGGGGCAGGGCTTGGCTTGCTTCAGGGGCGGAGTTTCTGTGAGGGGCGGGGCTTGGCATGCATCAGGGGCGGAGTTTGCATGAGGGGCGGGGCTGGGCGTGCATCAGGGCAGAGTTTGCTTCAGGCACGGGGCTTGGCATGCATCAGGGGGCGGAGCCAAGAAGCATCACTTTTGGATCCCGGGGATGCGAGCAATGTGACCTTGTTGAATACGTTAATACCCCCCAACACACCTCCTCCCCTGCCCCTCGCCCCCCGCAAAGGAAGCACCAACGCAGCCGGCACGGCAAAAGAGACCGCAAGCGTTTATTCAGTCACACACAGAGCCGGTCCCGGGAGAGACTCCGCACCGGGGCTCGGGGCCCGGCCCTGGGGCACCTCGGCTGTCCTACCCAGAGCCACGCTCGCCAGTCCGGCGTGGAACAGACACACGGTCGGTCCGTCAGGCTGCTGGAGAGCTGGGCTGCTATGTGCAGGCTGCCGCCAAAACCGAGGAGCCAGCTGCAGGACGCTGGCTGAGAGGAGAAAAGGGGCAGCCAGCTGGATGGGGGGGGGGCGGCGGCGAGCGAGAAAGCACGAGGCAAGGAAAGGGACAGCGAGTGAAGGACGGGGACGGGGAGCCTGACAGAGAGGGAGGAAGAAGCGGCAGGAAGAGAGGCAGCGGGACGGCGACCGACAAACAAGGACGGGGAGCGGGACAGAGAGGCAGAAACGACCCTGGGCGGGCAGCGCCACGGCGAGGGAGGAAAAGAGAATAAGGGCAGGGAGCCGGACCGAGAGGTACGGCGAGGGACAGCGGCACGGGGAGCAGGACAGAGCAACAGAGAATAAAAAAAGGAAGCGGGAGCGAGAGAGAAGCGGGCTGGGGAGCAGGGAGAAGGAGAGCGCAACAGAGGGAAAGAGGACCGGGGAGCGGGACGCTGGGGCAGAGTGAGAAAAAGAGGGGCAGGGAGCAGGACAGAGGGGCAGAGAGACAAAAGAGGGAGACGAGGACTGGGCAGAGGGGAGAGAAAGACGGGGGCAAGGAGCAGAGACACAAAGGTGCCAGGAAAAGGACGGTCAGATGGAGCGAGAAACAGGGTCGGGGAGCAGGACAACAGGACAAAGAAAAAGGCGAGGAAGAAGGAAGGAAGGATAAAGGTGGGACAGGGAACGGGACATACGCAGCGAAACAAAGCAGAACAGAGAAGAGAGGACAGGGATTGAGGAACACAGAGAGACACGCAGACTGGTACACAGAGACGGCGAAGGTAAGCAAAACCAGCGACAGGCAGGAGGACCTGGTTCTGACACCCCATCGCTCCCGATGTCGCTTCCACGGCCTCAAAAAACGCGACGTGCCGCAAGACAAGAGAATGGGAGAGTGAAAGCAAAGGCACGGGAAACTTAACGCTCTTAGTAATTTCACTGAGCATCACAGCTTACACTTACTCAATGTCTTCCGGTGTCACGGGATGAGGTACAACTGATTTCGTCTCCGTATCTCTGGACAGAGCTTTTCTCATATCTGGGGGGGGGGGGGGGAACAAAAAAAAAAAATCATATTCTAAGACGACAGTCCTTGCACAAAGCCACGTTCAGCGAATTCTCTATTACAATAAGGTCGTTTCTAACCCAGAAGATTTCACAGAATCATAGAGTATCTCAAGTTGGAAGGGACCCATACGGATCGCCGAGACCAAGCCCCCGCTCCACGCGGGACTACCTAAAACTAAACCGTGCGACTAAGAGCATCGTTCAGACGCTCCTTGAACTCCTGACAGGCTCGGTGGCTGCGACCGCTTCCCTGGGGAGCCTGTTCCGCGACTGACCGACCGCCCTCTCAGTGAAAAGCCTTTTCCCAACGTCCGGTCTGAACTTGCCCTGACGCAGCTTCGTCCCGTTTCCTCGGGTCCTAGTGCCGGTCACCGGAGAGAGCGGAGGTCAGCGCCTCCCCCTCCGCCGTCCCCCTCGAGGAAGGTGTAGACTGCAATGAGGTCACCCCTCGGCCTTCCCTTCTCCAAGCTGAACAAACCAAGTGACCTCAGCCGCTCCCCCTAAGTCTCGCCTCGGAGACCTCTCGCCATCTCGGTCGCCCTCCTCCGCGCACGCTCCCAGAGCGTTGTTCGGCGGCACCGCTCTCGACTGGAACCTAACGCTGCACGTAACTCAACTGAGCGGAAAGGAAATGACGGGCTAAAGGGACAAATACACGATTTAAGGCAGCCGCAACGATGGCAGATGTCTGTCCGGAGCCCTTCTATTTATTTCACAGCGCTCCTGCGTATCAAACGAACGGTACCAGAGCAGAAAAGGTATACGGCGTGGCCACGTTACCCCTCGGGGAGGACGGCGAAAGGAGAGAAGATCTAGAAAGAGGAAGCAGCTGGTACTTCACTTTTGGTAACAGAATTAACATCAACATGTTCCTTCCCTTTGAAATTGAAAACGCCACCCAATTCTCTGCCACTGTTGACCACCGACACTTGTAAATTTCTACTGAAACAGCTGAGGAAAACAAAGTTTCAGGTCCCTGGCTAGGGGAAGAAGCCAGGCAAGTGCCGCCGTTCCTTCCCCCCGACAGCACTAGCAAAAAAAACCAGCCGCTGGGGGCGAGCGTTCCTCCGAAAGAAAAATCAGGTGAGAAACCGCGTTTTTATTTTCAGCTTACCTACAGGATAAATGTCTTTGTAGTTGTTTCTGCCACAGATGCTACAAAACACGTAAACTGCACAAAGATTAAGTTTTGTAACTGATCTAAGGTTCAGTACGAAAAGCTACCTAAAGGAGTACGCAAAGTCCCACTCATCAACAATCATCTGACCCTGTTTCACATTACACAAAAAAAAAAAAAAAAAAAAAGTAGTAATGCTAATCACACAGACAAGCCCAGGAACCCTCAACATGAGAATCTTTCCATTCAGCCGGAGGCAGAACGAGTACTTACCACGGGCATCCTCATCTGGCTCTCCGCTGCTAGCAGAGCGGCACGCCAACGCTGTCCGGTACACGCCGTAGTACGCCTAGTTGCTTCTACGTATTTACCGCCGCCTGATTTGATACTCTCACAAAGAGATCGACGAAAAAGCCACCCTTTCTTTGAAAAAATAAAAACCAAAACCACACTGTTATGGAACGGTAGGCGAACGTATTTCTAAATCATAACCCACGGCTTGCAGGCAGACCAAGAGCAGCTCTGACGATGCGGTACGCTCATCAAACATCTTTCACGCCGGAATAACAGATGTACTCCTTTACCACGGGACGCAGCCGGCACAGGGACAAATTTCATGCTGGTTTTGTCACACGACCGTTCTTCTGCACCAGCCAGTGGGTTCCGAATTAAGGACGGGACAGGCTAAACGCTCACACGAGCCTCCTATCCGTAAGAAACTATTAAAAATAGAAAAAAAAACTTCCACGTTTTAGATCGCGTTGCCTTAGGGACTGCCTCCGTCAAAGCCTGCCTGTTGGGGGGGGGGGGGGGGGGGCGCGTGTGCGCGCACGCACGCGCGTGAGGCGTGGAAATCGGTCGCAGAATTCAGTTGCCTAACGAGAGACGGCCCTTCTCCTCGCAAGGCAAACGTTTCAAAACGTCGTACTCTTTTCCGATTTTACCGGCTGGTACTGGGGTTGCCCTACCAGCATGAGTTGGGGACCCGTCCCTCTGGGTCCGTGCGACGCCAAATTAAATATTCTGCAAGTAACCGAGCAGGAGATGGAAAGTAAGCTAAGATACTCTCTGCCGTACAACGTTTGTTCGCCATCGTCCCCGAGGGAATCGCACAAAGCCCGCGCTTGCTGAACCGGTAGGTCGGAGGCCCTACGGGAAACGGCGCTGACGTCTCGCCAAGCTCTTCTCCTGTCAAGAAGAGGACCTTTTCTGCGGCATCCCTATTGGCGTTCGGCCTGCTTTCGGCTCATTCTGGCAGGTCAGCTTTCAGAGAAAGCCTGAGATTTCAAACCGCCAAGCAACATTCACGATTCTTGCGCTCTGACTACGGGGAATTTCAGCGAATCGGAACGCTACTTGGAGCCACGTTCCGGGTCTGTTTCGCCGCAAACCAAATATCTAAGCCACGGACCGGGCGCCCGTCGAAAAATTACTTTAAAAGGTTAAAGACAAGCACAGCACTCACTTTTCTGAAATTTCTTCCGGTAGCGCCATCAATTTAGCGGCCGAACCCAGCCGTCGAAATTCCGGTGCAACGGAGCGAGCAGGAACGCGTCCGTGCCGCTCTTCCCCGGCCACGGAGCCTTCCGCTCTACCCGTTACTGCGAACGTACGGAGCATCGGCGCAGCAGCACCTGTGGAATAACGCACCGCCCACAGCTATACAGAAGAAGAATCCGAGACGACGGTAGAAGACCCCAGACCAAAAGTCGCCGCGGGACTAAGGGACGCGCGGACAGCGCGCGAGGGGCGGGTGTCCGGGACCCAAGCGTGGAACGGCCCCGGGATTTCTTTGTTCCGGGTCCCTCTCTTTGGAGGCGCCCCGCCCGGGCCGATCCCGCTGCTGCACCTTTCAGTTACGTTAATTATTTTACAAAATCCGACACCCGGAGACTGCTGCCGGAAGCCTCGGGTCGAGCCCGAAGGAGGAGGAGGAGGAAGCGCGCCCGAGAAGAAGCGTGCGCGCGACACCGTGAACGGGGTGCGAACGCTGGGGCGGCAGCTGCTCCTCCTCAAACAGAGACAGAGAGAGAAAGAAGAGGGGGAAAGCCACAGGGTACAGAGGGCGGAAGTGGAAAAGAGGGGCCGGGAGCCGGACAGAGAGAGGTGCAGAAAGAGGCCGTCGGAAGGGAAGGGACGGGCTGCGGGGCAGAGGGGGACTTGCCAGCGCCAGGTTCGCGGTTCCACCCGATAATCGTAAAGGTCTCTGCCAACCTCGACGATTCGGTCGCTTTAAAAAACAATCGGGATCTCGAGGCGGACCGAGAGAGAGACGGAGAATATAAAAACGGTCGCGGCTAAGAGGGCAGAGAGGGAGGAATCGCGAGACGGGGAGAGGCAAGCCGGGCAGGGGAAAAAGTCCCGACAGGCTTCTGCAGTGACAGGGAGGAATTGAAAATTCGAGAGAGGGAGCTGGACAGAGAGAGAGACGGGGAAAGGTAAGACGGTGGCGAGCTACCGGGCAGAGAAGCAGAGTTTAAAGCCGGGGACCGGGAGAGGGACAGAGAGGGAAGGAGAAAGGAACGAAGGGCCGGGCTGCGGGGCAGACAGGGAGGAAGGAAGAAAGAAAGAAAGAGGGACAGGGAGCCAGACGAACCGCGACGGGGAAAGAAAAAGGTACCGACGGGCTAGGAGGCAGAGAGGGGAGACTTTAGAAAAACAGGGACGGGGAGCGAGACGGAGAAAAGGAACCGTAGCGACGGGTGCCGGGACAGAGAGGCGGGCCTTCAAAACGAGGGGCAGGGAAGAGGCTCGAGAGGGACGGAGAAAGAGAGAGACTCACGACGACTCGCTACGGAGCCGAGAAGGAAGACCTCGAACAACAGGAACGAGGAGCCGCACAGAGAGCGCCAGAGACGGCAGAAATACCGACGGGCTACAGGACCGAGGGGGAGGAATGCAGAAACAGTGGCTGGGGGCCGGACAGAGAGACAGGGAGAGAGAGAAGGAAACAATAGCCACGGGCTACGGGGCAGAGAGAGCGAGGACCTGAAAAAGGTGGGGACAGGCAGCCCGTCAGAGCGAGATGGAAAAAGAACATAGCGGGGAGCAGAAAGCAAACCACGGCGGGGTGGGAAAGCGAGGGGGGCAGAGGAGGGCCCGCGACGCAGAGGAGAGGCGATGGGGCCCCGCGGGCCCAGGACTCACCGCAGCTCTGGCTCTCGGCGCTGCCGGGAGAGCTTGCCAGCGCAGACGCTTCTTTCTCCTGCTCTCCGCCTTTCCTTTGCTGTCACTCCGGTCGCTCGGCTGTCCTCCGCCTAAGAGAATACACGGGTGTCTTACAGCTCCGAGGAGACGAGTCTGCCTAGATGAGTAGCCTGCCTCCCTCCCTCGGTACGCGGCCGCACCGTGCTTTGGGTTACGCGTGGCGACCCTGCGGTGCCCGTCGGCAGCCTGACCTGCCGCGGAGCGCAACGAGGGATCTTTCCTCACCCGGCGAGGCAGGCGCTCTCTTGCCTGCAGCGGGAGGCAGCTGCCGGCCGGAGAGCCTTCCATCTCTTCTTCTTCTTCTTCACCTTTCTCTGGCCATTCCAGCTTCCCTTAGGGCAGCTCCTGTCCACGGCCGGTAAGCGCTCCGCCGCCTGTCCCTTTTCGCCCCCCACGCCACGAGGCGAGCCAGGCCAGGCACAGGCGAGGCGGCTGCAGTCGACGGCATCCCCAAGGGAGGGACGGGCAACCACGTCCTCAGCGCGGCCTGGGAGAGGGAAAGAAAAAGCAGCGGCCGTTACTACCGGAGGTCGGCCCTGGCCGGAGACCCTCCTCCTTCTGCAGGGGCTCCCGGAGACGCCGCTCTTTCCCCGCGCTGCTGCCGCTGCCGCCAGCACCCCCGTTCAGGAAGAAAGCGGCACAGGCGAGGGCCAGCTTGCCGCCTTCACGCCAGGGCTCGGGGGCGGCCTGGGGCTGCCGGACAGGCTTCCGGAGAGTCCGACCGGTAGCGCTCGTCTCGGGACACCGGGCAACGCCTCACCGCACGAGCGCGCGCTCTCTCGTAGCACGGCCGCACCGCTGCTCGGGAGCGGCTGGAAGCCTGCAGAAAACCACTCGAAACCGGCAAAAAAACCCCAACCTCGCGCTCCTGCGAGAGCAAGTCGGGCTGTCCGGCAGCCCCGTCCGCGAAAACGACGCCTCCCGGCACGCACTGGCAAGCGCCGCGTGGCAGCCGTTAGAGTGCCGTAAGACTACACTTCCCGGCGTGCTCCGGGGAGCCAATATGGCCGACCAGCAGCCGCGTGCCCCAAGACTGCAACTGCCGGCGTGCCGCGGGAGGCAGCCTTCCACGCTTCCTGACCCTGCGGGGACACCGTCCCGTGCCCTCACCCGAAAGCCGACTCACCCGAAAGCCCCGCCGAGCCGCGACGGCAGCCCCGAGCTCCGCAGCGCGGCTCCGGGCTGGACCCCCCCCCCCCGCCCCCGCCTCCCCTCAGCCACCTCCGAAAGGCGCGGACGCCCGCCGGCTCCGGGCAGCCCCCGCCGCCCGGCTCCGGACGGTCTCCCCGCCCGGTTCCGACACGGCGCGCACCCCCCCCACCCGCCGCGCGGCTCCGGGCAGCCCCCCCTCCCCTCTGTGACACGGACCCCGCCGCCCCCCCGCCTCTCCTCGGAGGCGGCACCGCTGCCGCCGCCCTCCTCGGGGCTTTCCCCGGGACCCGCCGGTCCGTCCCGCTGCCCCGCTCACCTTCTCCCTCCGTGCAGCCGCAGCCCGGCGATGCCTCCGCTCCTCCCTCGGCTCACGGCAGCCCCTGCACACCGACTGCCGGCAGCCGGTTCCGGGGAGGGGCCGTGGCGCTGCACTGCGCATGCGCGGCGCTGCCGCTGCAGTACCGACATTTGGTCGCTAGGCGGCAGCACCGAGCGAGCATGCGCTGTGCGCTGCGTGAGGGGCGGGGCTTGGCGTGCGTCGGGGGCGGAGTTTGCGTGAGGGGCGGGGCTTGGCGTGCGTCGGGGCGGAGTTTGCGTGAGGGGCGGAGTTTGCGTGAGGGGCGGGGCTTGGCGTGCGTCGGGGCGGAGTTTGCGTGGGGGCGGGGCTTGGCGTGCGTCGGGGGCGGAGTTTGTGTGGGGGCGGGGCTTTGGCGTGCGTCGGGGCGGAGTTTGCGTCGGGGCGGAGTTTGTGTGGGGGCGGAGTTTGCGTGAGGGGCGGGGCTTGGCGTGCGTCGGGGGCGGAGTTTGTGTGGGGGCGGAGTTTGCGTGAGGGGCGGGGCTCGGCGTGCGTCGGGGCGGAGTTTGCGTCGGGGGCGGAGCTTGCTTGAGGGGCGGGGCTGGGCGTGCGTCGGGGGCGGAGTTTGCGTCGGGGGCGGAGTTTGCGTGAGGGGTGGTGCTTGGCGTGCATCGGGGGCGGAGTTTGCATCAGGGGCGGAGTTTGCATGGGGGTAGTGCTTGGCGTGCGTCGGGGCGGAGTTTGCGTGAGGGGCGGTGCTTGGCGTGCGTCGGGGGCGGAGTTTGCGTGAGGGGCGGAGTTTGCGTGAGGGGCGGTGCTTGGCGTGCGTCAGGGGCGGAGTTTGCGTGAGGGGCGGGGCTTGTGTCAGGGGCGGAGTTTCTGTGAGGGGCGGTGCTTGGCGTGCATCGGGGCGGAGTTTGTGTGAGGGGCGGAGTTTGCGTGAGGGGCGGGGCTTGGCATGCATCGGGGTTGGAGTTTGCGTGAGGGGCGGGGCTTGCGTGAGGGGCGGGGCTTGGCGTTCGTCGGGGGCGGAGTTTGCATGAGGGGCGGGGCTTGGCGTGCATCAGGGCGGAGTTTGCGTCAGGGCGGGGCTTGTGTGAGGGGCGGAGTTTCTGTGAGGGGCGGGGCTTGGCGTGCATCGGGGCGGAGTTTGCATGAGGGGCGGGGCTTGGCGTGCATCAGGGGCGGAGTTTGCGTGAGGGGCGGTGCTTGGCGTGCATCGGGGCGGAGTTTGCATGAGGGGCGGGGCTTGGCATGCATCAGGGCGGAGTTTGCGTGAGGGGCGGGGCTTGGCGTGCATCTGGGCGGAGTTTGCATGAGGGGCGGGGCTTGGCGTGCATCAGGGCGGAGTTTGCAGAGGGGCGGAGTTTGCAGAGGGGCGGAGTTTGCAGAGGGGCAGGGCTTGGCTTGCTTCAGGGGTGGAGTTTGTGTGAGGGCGGGGCTTGGCATGCATCAGGGCGGGGTTTGCATGAGGGGCGGGGCTTGGCATGCATCAGGGGCGGAGTTTCTGTGGGGGCGGAGTTTCTGTGAGGGGCAGGGCTTGGCTTGCTTCAGGGGCGGAGTTTCTGTGAGGGGCGGAGTTTCTGTGAGGGGCGGGGCTTGGCTTGCTTCAGGGGCGGAGTTTCTGTGAGGGGCAGGGCTTGGCGTGCGTCGGGGCGGAGTTTGCATGAGGGGCGGGGCTGGGCGTGCATCAGGGCAGAGTTTGCTTCAGGCACGGGGCTTGGCATGCATCAGGGGGCGGAGCCAAGAAGCATCACTTTTGGATCCCGGGGATGCGAGCAATGTGACCTTGTTGAATACGTTAATACCCCCCAACACACCTCCTCCCCTGCCCCTCGCCCCCCGCAAAGGAAGCACCAACGCAGCCGGCACGGCAAAAGAGACCGCAAGCGTTTATTCAGTCACACACAGAGCCGGTCCCGGGAGAGACTCCGCACCGGGGCTCGGGGCCCGGCCCTGGGGCACCTCGGCTGTCCTACCCAGAGCCACGCTCGCCAGTCCGGCGTGGAACAGACACACGGTCGGTCCGTCAGGCTGCTGGAGAGCTGGGCTGCTATGTGCAGGCTGCCGCCAAAACCGAGGAGCCAGCTGCAGGACGCTGGCTGAGAGGAGAAAAGGGGCAGCCAGCTGGATGGGGGGGGGGGGCGGCGGCGAGCGAGAAAGCACGAGGCAAGGAAAGGGACGGCGAGTGAAGGACGGGGACGGGGAGCCTGACAGAGAGGGAGGAAGAAGCGGCAGGAAGAGAGGCAGCGGGACGGCGACCGACAAACAAGGACGGGGAGCGGGACAGAGAGGCAGAAACGACCCTGGGCGGGCAGCGCCACGGCGAGGGAGGAAAAGAGAATAAGGGCAGGGAGCCGGACCGAGAGGTACGGCGAGGGACAGCGGCACGGGGAGCAGGACAGAGCAACAGAGAATAAAAAAAGGAAGCGGGAGCGAGAGAGAAGCGGGCTGGGGAGCAGGGAGAAGGAGAGCGCAACAGAGGGAAAGAGGACCGGGGAGCGGGACGCTGGGGCAGAGTGAGAAAAAGAGGGGCAGGGAGCAGGACAGAGGGGCAGAGAGACAAAAGAGGGAGACGAGGACTGGGCAGAGGGGAGAGAAAGACGGGGGCAAGGAGCAGAGACACAAAGGTGCCAGGAAAGGACGGTCAGATGGAGCGAGAAACAGGGTCGGGGAGCAGGACAAAAGGACAGAGAAAAAGGCGAGGAAGAAGGAAGGAAGGATAAAGGTGGGACAGGGAACGGGACATACGCAGCGAAACAAAGCAGAACAGAGAAGAGAGGACAGGGATTGAGGAACACAGAGAGACACGCAGACTGGTACACAGAGACGGCGAAGGTAAGCAAAACCAGCGACAGGCAGGAGGACCTGGTTCTGACACCCCATCGCTCCCGATGTCGCTTCCACGGCCTCAAAAAACGCGACGTGCCGCAAGACAAGAGAATGGGAGAGTGAAAGCAAAGGCACGGGAAACTTAACGCTCTTAGTAATTTCACTGAGCATCACAGCTTACACTTACTCAATGTCTTCCGGTGTCACGGGATGAGGTACAACTGATTTCGTCTCCGTATCTCTGGACAGAGCTTTTCTCATATCGGGGGGGGGGGGGGGGGAAGAAAAAAAAAAAAAGATATTCTAAGACGACAGTCCTTGCACAAAGCCACGTTCAGCGAATTCTCTATTACAATAAGGTCGTTTCTAACCCAGAAGATTTCACAGAATCATAGAGTATCTCAAGTTGGAAGGGAGCCATACGGATCGCCGAGACCAAGCCCCCCGCTCCACGCGGGACTACCTAAAACTAAACCGTGCGACTAAGAGCATCGTTCAGACGCTCCTTGAACTCCTGACAGGCTCGGTGGCTGCGACCGCTTCCCTGGGGAGCCTGTTCCGCGACTGACCGACCGCCCTCTCAGTGAAAAGCCTTTTCCCAACGTCCGGTCTGAACTTGCCCTGACGCAGCTTCGTCCCGTTTCCTCGGGTCCTAGTGCCGGTCACCGGAGAGAGCGGAGGTCAGCGCCTCCCCCTCCGCCGTCCCCCTCGAGGAAGGTGTAGACTGCAATGAGGTCACCCCTCGGCCTTCCCTTCTCCAAGCTGAACAAACCAAGTGACCTCAGCCGCTCCCCCTAAGTCTCGCCTCGGAGACCTCTCGCCATCTCGGTCGCCCTCCTCCGCGCACGCTCCCAGAGCGTTGTTCGGCGGCACCGCTCTCGACTGGAACCTAACGCTGCACGTAACTCAACTGAGCGGAAAGGAAATGACGGGCTAAAGGGACAAATACACGATTTAAGGCAGCCGCAACGATGGCAGATGTCTGTCCGGAGCCCTTCTATTTATTTCACAGCGCTCCTGCGTATCAAACGAACGGTACCAGAGCAGAAAAGGTATACGGCGTGGCCACGTTACCCCTCGGGGAGGACGGCGAAAGGAGAGAAGATCTAGAAAGAGGAAGCAGCTGGTACTTCACTTTTGGTAACAGAATTAACATCAACATGTTCCTTCCCTTTGAAATTGAAAACGCCACCCAATTCTCTGCCACTGTTGACCACCGACACTTGTAAATTTCTACTGAAACAGCTGAGGAAAACAAAGTTTCAGGTCCCTGGCTAGGGGAAGAAGCCAGGCAAGTGCCGCCGTTCCTTCCCCCCGACAGCACTAGCAAAAAAAACCAGCCGCTGGGGGCGAGCGTTCCTCCGAAAGAAAAATCAGGTGAGAAACCGCGTTTTTATTTTCAGCTTACCTACAGGATAAATGTCTTTGTAGTTGTTTCTGCCACAGATGCTACAAAACGCGTAAACTGCACAAAGATTAAGTTTTGTAACTGATCTAAGGTTCAGTACGAAAAGCTACCTAAAGGAGTACGCAAAGTCCCACTCATCAACAATCATCTGACCCTGTTTCACATTACAAAAAAAAAAAAAAAAAAAAAAAAGTAATGCTAATCACACAGACAAGCCCAGGAACCCTCAACATGAGAATCTTTCCCTTCAGCCGGAGGCAGAACGAGTACTTACCACGGGCATCCTCATCTGGCTCTCCGCTGCTAGCAGAGCGGCACGCCAACGCTGTCCGGTACACGCCGTAGTACGCCTAGTTGCTTCTACGTATTTACCGCCGCCTGATTTGATACTCTCACAAAGAGATCGACGAAAAAGCCACCCTTTCTTTGAAAAAATAAAAACCAAAACCACACGGTTAAGGAACGGTAGGCGAACGTATTTCTAAATCATAACCCACGGCTTGCAGGCAGACCAAGAGCAGCTCTGACGATGCGGTACACTCATCAAACATCTTTCACGCCGGAATAACAGATGTACTCCTTTACCACGGGACGCAGCCGGCACAGGGACAAATTTCATGCTGGTTTTGTCACACGACCGTTCTTCTGCACCAGCCAGTGGGTTCCGAATTAAGGACGGGACAGGCTAAACGCTCACACGAGCCTCCTATCCGTAAGAAACTATTAAAAATAGAAAAAAAAACTTCCACGTTTTAGATCGCGTTGCCTTAGGGACTGCCTCCGTCAAAGCCTGCCTGTTGGGGGGGGTGGGGGGGGGGGCGCGTGTGCGCGCACGCACGCGCGTGAGGCGTGGAAATCGGTCGCAGAATTCAGTTGCCTAACGAGAGACGGCCCTTCTCCTCGCAAGGCAAACGTTTCAAAACGTCGTACTCTTTTCCGATTTTACCGGCTGGTACTGGGGTTGCCCTACCAGCATGAGTTGGGGACCCGTCCCTCTGGGTCCGTGCGACGCCAAATTAAATATTCTGCAAGTAACCGAGCAGGAGATGGAAAGTAAGCTAAGATACTCTCTGCCGTACAACGTTTGTTCGCCATCGTCCCCGAGGGAATCGCACAAAGCCCGCGCTTGCTGAACCGGTAGGTCGGAGGCCCTACGGGAAACGGCGCTGACGTCTCGCCAAGCTCTTCTCCTGTCAAGAAGAGGACCTTTTCTGCGGCATCCCTATTGGCGTTCGGCCTGCTTTCGGCTCATTCTGGCAGGTCAGCTTTCAGAGAAAGCCTGAGATTTCAAACCGCCAAGCAACATTCACGATTCTTGCGCTCTGACTACGGGGAATTTCAGCGAATCGGAACGCTACTTGGAGCCACGTTCCGGGTCTGTTTCGCCGCAAACCAAATATCTAAGCCACGGACCGGGCGCCCGTCGAAAAATTACTTTAAAAGGTTAAAGACAAGCACAGCACTCACTTTTCTGAAATTTCTTCCGGTAGCGCCATCAATTTAGCGGCCGAACCCAGCCGTCGAAATTCCGGTGCAACGGAGCGAGCAGGAACGCGTCCGTGCCGCTCTTCCCCGGCCACGGAGCCTTCCGCTCTACCCGTTACTGCGAACGTACGGAGCATCGGCGCAGCAGCACCTGTGGAATAACGCACCGCCCACAGCTATACAGAAGAAGAATCCGAGACGACGGTAGAAGACCCCAGACCAAAAGTCGCCGCGGGACTAAGGGACGCGCGGACAGCGCGCGAGGGGCGGGTGTCCGGGACCCAAGCGTGGAACGGCCCCGGGATTTCTTTGTTCCGGGTCCCTCTCTTTGGAGGCGCCCCGCCCGGGCCGATCCCGCTGCTGCACCTTTCAGTTACGTTAATTATTTTACAAAATCCGACACCCGGAGACTGCTGCCGGAAGCCTCGGGTCGAGCCCGAAGGAGGAGGAGGAGGAAGCGCGCCCGAGAAGAAGCGTGCGCGCGACACCGTGAACGGGGTGCGAACGCTGGGGCGGCAGCTGCTCCTCCTCAAACAGAGACAGAGAGAGAAAGAAGAGGGGGAAAGCCACAGGGTACAGAGGGCGGAAGTGGAAAAGAGGGGCCGGGAGCCGGACAGAGAGAGGTGCAGAAAGAGGCCGTCGGAAGGGAAGGGACGGGCTGCGGGGCAGAGGGGGACTTGCCAGCGCCAGGTTCGCGGTTCCACCCGATAATCGTAAAGGTCTCTGCCAACCTCGACGATTCGGTCGCTTTAAAAAACAATCGGGATCTCGAGGCGGACCGAGAGAGAGACGGAGAATATAAAAACGGTCGCGGCTAAGAGGGCAGAGAGGGAGGAATCGCGAGACGGGGAGAGGCAAGCCGGGCAGGGGAAAAAGTCCCGACAGGCTTCTGCAGTGACAGGGAGGAATTGAAAATTCGAGAGAGGGAGCTGGACAGAGAGAGAGACGGGGAAAGGTAAGACGGTGGCGAGCTACCGGGCAGAGAAGCAGAGTTTAAAGCCGGGGACCGGGAGAGGGACAGAGAGGGAAGGAGAAAGGAACGAAGGGCCGGGCTGCGGGGCAGACAGGGAGGAAGGAAGAAAGAAAGAAAGAGGGACAGGGAGCCAGACGAACCGCGACGGGGAAAGAAAAAGGTACCGACGGGCTAGGAGGCAGAGAGGGGAGACTTTAGAAAAACAGGGACGGGGAGCGAGACGGAGAAAAGGAACCGTAGCGACGGGTGCCGGGACAGAGAGGCGGGCCTTCAAAACGAGGGGCAGGGAAGAGGCTCGAGAGGGACGGAGAAAGAGAGAGACTCACGACGACTCGCTACGGAGCCGAGAAGGAAGACCTCGAACAACAGGAACGAGGAGCCGCACAGAGAGCGCCAGAGACGGCAGAAATACCGACGGGCTACAGGACCGAGGGGGAGGAATGCAGAAACAGTGGCTGGGGGCCGGACAGAGAGACAGGGAGAGAGAGAAGGAAACAATAGCCACGGGCTACGGGGCAGAGAGAGCGAGGACCTGAAAAAGGTGGGGACAGGCAGCCCGTCAGAGCGAGATGGAAAAAGAACATAGCGGGGAGCAGAAAGCAAACCACGGCGGGGTGGGAAAGCGAGGGGGGCAGAGGAGGGCCCGCGACGCAGAGGAGAGGCGATGGGGCCCCGCGGGCCCAGGACTCACCGCAGCTCTGGCTCTCGGCGCTGCCGGGAGAGCTTGCCAGCGCAGACGCTTCTTTCTCCTGCTCTCCGCCTTTCCTTTGCTGTCACTCCGGTCGCTCGGCTGTCCTCCGCCTAAGAGAATACACGGGTGTCTTACAGCTCCGAGGAGACGAGTCTGCCTAGATGAGTAGCCTGCCTCCCTCCCTCGGTACGCGGCCGCACCGTGCTTTGGGTTACGCGTGGCGACCCTGCGGTGCCCGTCGGCAGCCTGACCTGCCGCGGAGCGCAACGAGGGATCTTTCCTCACCCGGCGAGGCAGGCGCTCTCTTGCCTGCAGCGGGAGGCAGCTGCCGGCCGGAGAGCCTTCCATCTCTTCTTCTTCTTCTTCACCTTTCTCTGGCCATTCCAGCTTCCCTTAGGGCAGCTCCTGTCCACGGCCGGTAAGCGCTCCGCCGCCTGTCCCTTTTCGCCCCCACGCCACGAGGCGAGCCAGGCCAGGCACAGGCGAGGCGGCTGCAGTCGACGGCATCCCCAAGGGAGGGACGGGCAACCACGTCCTCAGCGCGGCCTGGGAGAGGGAAAGAAAAAGCAGCGGCCGTTACTACCGGAGGTCGGCCCTGGCCGGAGACCCTCCTCCTTCTGCAGGGGCTCCCGGAGACGCCGCTCTTTCCCCGCGCTGCTGCCGCTGCCGCTGCCGCCAGCACCCCCGTTCAGGAAGAAAGCGGCACAGGCGAGGGCCAGCTTGCCGCCTTCACGCCAGGGCTCGGGGGCGGCCTGGGGCTGCCGGACAGGCTTCCGGAGAGTCCGACCGGTAGCGCTCGTCTCGGGACACCGGGCAACGCCTCACCGCACGAGCGCGCGCTCTCTCGTAGCACGGCCGCACCGCTGCTCGGGAGCGGCTGGAAGCCTGCAGAAAACCACTCGAAACCGGCAAAAAAAACCCCAACCTCGCGCTCCTGCGAGAGCAAGTCGGGCTGTCCGGCAGCCCCGTCCGCGAAAACGACGCCTCCCGGCACGCACTGGCAAGCGCCGCGTGGCAGCCGTTAGAGTGCCGTAAGACTACACTTCCCGGCGTGCTCCGGGGAGCCAATATGGCCGACCAGCAGCCGCGTGCCCCAAGACTGCAACTGCCGGCGTGCCGCGGGAGGCAGCCTTCCACGCTTCCTGACCCTGCGGGGACACCGTCCCGTGCCCTCACCCGAAAGCCGACTCACCCGAAAGCCCCGCCGAGCCGCGACGGCAGCCCCGAGCTCCGCAGCGCGGCTCCGGGCTGGACCCCCCCCCCCGCCCCCGCCTCCCCTCAGCCACCTCCGAAAGGCGCGGACGCCCGCCGGCTCCGGGCAGCCCCCGCCGCCCGGCTCCGGACGGTCTCCCCGCCCGGTTCCGACACGGCGCGCACCCCCCCCACCCGCCGCGCGGCTCCGGGCAGCCCCCCTCCCCTCTGTGACACGGACCCCGCCGCCCCCCCGCCTCTCCTCGGAGGCGGCACCGCTGCCGCCGCCCTCCTCGGGGCTTTCCCCGGGACCCGCCGGTCCGTCCCGCTGCCCCGCTCACCTTCTCCCTCCGTGCAGCCGCAGCCCGGCGATGCCTCCGCTCCTCCCTCGGCTCACGGCAGCCCCTGCACACCGACTGCCGGCAGCCGGTTCCGGGGAGGGGGCGTGGCGCTGCACTGCGCATGCGCGGCGCTGCCGCTGCAGTACCGAAATTTGGTCGCTAGGCGGCAGCACCGAGCGAGCATGCGCTGTGCGCTGCGTGAGGGGCGGGGCTTGGCGTGCGTCGGGGGCGGAGTTTTCGTGAGGGGCGGGGCTTGGCGTGCGTCGGGGCGGAGTTTGCGTGAGGGGCGGAGTTTGCGTGAGGGCGGGGCTTGGCGTGCGTCGGGGCGGAGTTTTGCTGAGGGGCGGGGCTTGGCGTGCGTCGGGGACGGAGTTTGG
>NW_026561522.1:0-23424 GCF_028858705.1 Grus americana
GCCCGGAGCCGGCGGGCGTCCCGCGCCTTTCGGAGGTGGCTGAGGGGAGGCGGGGGGGGGAGGCGGCGGGGGGGGGGGCGCAGCCCGGAGCGCGCTGCGGAGCTCGGGCTGCCGTCGCGGCTCGGCGGGGCTTTCGGGTGAGTCGGCTTTGGGGTGAGGGCACGGGACGGTGTCCCGCAGGGTCAGGAAGCGTGGAAGGCTGCCTCCCGCGGCACGCCGGGAGTTGCAGTCTTGGGGCACGCGGCTGCTGGTCGGCCATATTGGCTCCCCGGAGCACGCCGGGAAGTGTAGTCTTACGGCACTCTAATGGCTGCCACGCGGCGCTTGCCAGTGCGTGCCGGAGGCGTGTCGTTTTCGCGGACCGTGGCTGCCGGACAGCCCGACTTGCTCTCGCAGGAGCGCGAGGTTGGGTTTTTTTGCCGGTTTCGAGTGGTTTTCTGCAGGCTTCCAGCCACTCCCGAGCAGCGGTGCGGCCGTGCTACGAGAGGCGCGCGCGCGCGGTGAGGCGTTGCCCGTGTCCCGAGACGAGCGCTACCGGTCGGACTCTCCGGAAGCCTGTCCGGCAGCCCCAGGCCGCCCCCGAGCCCTGGCGTGAAGGCGGCAAGCTGGCCCTCGCCTGTGCCGCTTTCTTCCTGAACGGGGGTGCTGGCGGCGGCGGCAGCGGCAGCAGCGCAGGGAAAGAGCGGCGTCTCGGAAGCCCCTGCAGAAGGAGGAGGGTCTCGGCCAGGGCCGACCTCCGGTAGTAACGGCCACTGCTTTTTCTTTCCCTCTCCCAGGCCGGCTGAGGACGTGGTTGCCCGTCCCTCCCTTGGGGATGCCGTCGACTGCACCCGCCTCCTCCTGTGCCTGGCCTGGCTCGCCTCGTGGCGTGGGGGCGAAAAGGGACAGGCGGCGGAGCGCTTACCGGCCGTGGACAGGAGCTGCCCTAAGGGAAGCTGGAATGCCAGAGAAAGGTGAAGAAGAAGAAGAAGAAGAAGAGATGGAAGGCTCTCCGGCCGGCAGCTGCCTCCCGCTGCAGGCAAGAGAGCGCCTGCCTCGCGCGTGTGAGAAAGATCCCTCGTTGCGCTCCGCGGCAGGTCAGGCTGCCGACGGGCACCGCAGGGTCGCCACGCGTAATCCAAAGCACGGTGCGGCCGCGTACCGAGGAGGGAGGCAGGGAGGCAGGCTACTCATCTAGGCAGACTCGTCTCCTCGGAGCTGTAAGACACCCGTGTATTCTCTTAGGCGGAGGACAGCCGAGCGACCGGAGTGACAGCAAAGGAAGGCGGAGAGCAGGAGAAAGAAGCGTCTGCGCTGGCAAGCTCTCCCGGCAGCGCCGAGAGCCAGAGCTGCGGTGAGTCCTGGGCCGCGGGGCCCCATCGCCTCTCCTCTGCGTCGCGGGCCCTCCTCTGCCCCCCTCGCTTTCCCACCCCGCTGTGGGGTTTTTTGGTTTGCTTTCTGCTCCCCGCTATGTTCTTTTTCCATCTCGCTCTGACGGGCTGCCTGTCCCCACCTTTTTTAGGTCCTCGCTCTCTCTGCCCCGTAGCCCGTGGCTATTGTTTCCTTCTCTCTCTCCCTGTCTCTCTGTCCGGCCCCCAGCCACTGTTTCTGCATTCCTCCCCCTCGGTCCTGTAGCCCGTCGGTATTTCTGCCGTCTCTGGCTCTCTCTGTGCGGCTCCTCGTTCCTGTTGTTCGAGGTCTTCCTTCTCGCTCCGTAGCGAGTCGTCGTGAGTCTCTCTCTTTCTCCGTCCCTCTTGAGCCTCTTTCCTGCCCCTCGTTTTGAAGGCCCGCCTCTCTGTCCCGGCACCCGTCGCTACGGTTCCTTTTTTCGGTCTGGCTCCGTCTCGCTCCCCGTCCCTGTTTTTCTAAAGTCTCCCCTCTCTGCCTCCTAGCCCGTCGGTACCTTTTTCTTTCCCCGTCGCGGTTCGTCTGGCTCCCTGTCCCTCTTTCTTCTTCCTTCCTTCCTCCTGTCTGCCCCGCAGCCCGTCCCTTCGTTCCTTTCTCCTTCCCTCTCTGTCCCTCTCCCGGTCCCCGGCTTTAAACTCTGCTTCTCTGCCCGGTAGCTCGCCACCGTCTTACCTTTCCCCGTCTCTCTCTCTGTCCAGCTCCCTCTCTCGAATCTTCAATTCCTCCCTGTCGCTGCAGAAGCCTGTCGGGACTTTTTTCCCCTGCCCGGCTTGCCTCTCCCTGTCTCGCGATTCCTCCCTCTCTGCCCTCTTAGCCGCGACCGTTTTTATATTCTCCGTCTCTCCCTCGGTCCGCCTCGAGATCCCGATTGTTTTTTAAAGCGACCGAATCGTCGAGGTTGGCAGAGACCTTTACGATTATCGGGTGGAACCGCAAACCTGGCGCTGGCAAGTCCCCCTCTGCCCCGCAGCCCGTCCCTTCCCTTCCGACGGCCTCTTTCTCCACCTCCCTCTGTCCGGCTCCCGGCCCCTCTTTTCCACTTCCGCCTCTGTACCCTGTGGCTTTCCCCCTCTTCTTTCTCTCTCTGTCTCTGTTTGAGGAGGAGCAGCTGCCCCCCAGCGTTCGCACCCCGTTCACGGTGTCGCGCGCACGCTTCTTCTCGGGCGCGCTTCCTCCTCCTCCTCCTCCTCGGGCTCGACCCGAGGCTTCCGGCAGCAGTCTCCGGGTGTCGGATTTTGTAAAATAATTAACGTAACTGAAAGGTGCAGCAGCGGGATCGGCCCGGGCGGGGCGCCTCCAGAGAGAGGGACCCCGAACAAAGAAATCCCGGGCCGATCCCGCTTGGGTCCCGGACACCCGCCCCTCGCGCGCTGTCCGCGCGTCCCTTAGTCCCGCGGTGACTTTTGGTCTGGGGTCTTCTACCGTCGTCTCGGATTCTTCTTCTGTATAGCTGTGGGCGGTGCGTTATTCCACAGGTGCTGCTGCGCCGATGCTCCGTACGTTCGCAGTAACGGGTAGAGCGGAAGGCTCCGTGGCCAGGGAAGAGCGGCACGGACACGTTCCTGCTCGCTCCGTTGCACCGGAATTTCGACGGCTGGGTTCGGCGCTAAATTGATGGCGCTACCGGAAGAAATTTCAGAAAAGTGAGTACTGTGCTTGTCTTTAATCTTTTAAAGTAATTTTTCTACGGGCGCCCGGTCCGTGGCTTAGATATTTGGTTTGCGGCGAAACAGACCCGGAACGTGGCTCCAAGTAGCGTTCCGATTCGCTGAAATTCCCCGTAGTCAGAGAGCAAGAATCGTGAATGTTGCTTGGCGGTTTGAAATCTCAGGCTTTCTCTGAAAGCTGACCTGCCAGAATGAGCCGAAAGCAGACCGAACGCCAATAGGGATGCCGCAGAAAAGGTCCTCTTCTTGACAGGAGAAGAGCTTGGCGAAACGTCAGCGCCGTTTCCCGTAGGGCCTCCGACGTACCGGTTCGGCAAGCGTGGGCTTTGTGCGATTCCCTCGGGGACGATGGCGAACAAACGTTGTACGGCAGAGAGTATCTTAGCTTACTTTCCATCTCCTGCTCGGTTACTTGCAGAATATTTAATTTGGCGTCGCACGGACCCAGAGGGACGGGTCCCCAACTCATGCTGGTAGGGCAACCCCAGTACCAGCCGGTAAAATCGGAAAAGAGTACGACGTTTTGAAACGTTTGCCTTGCGAGGAGAAGGGCCGTCTCTCGTTAGGCAACTGAATTCTGCGACCGATTTCCACGCCTCACGCGCGTGCGTGCGCGCACACGCGCCCCCCCCCACCCCACCCCCCCCCCCAACAGGCAGGCTTTGAAGGAGGCAGTCCCTAAGGCAACGCGATCTAAAACGTGGAAGTTTTTTTTTCTATTTTTAATAGTTTCTTACGGATAGGAGGCTCGTGTGAGCATTTAGCCTGTCCTGTCCTTAATTCTGAACCCACTGGCTGGTGCAGAAGGACGGTCGTGTGACAAAAACAGCATGAAATTTGTCCCTGTGCCGGCTGCGTCCCGTGGTAAAGGAGTACATCTGTTATTCCTGCGTGAAAGATGTTTGATGAGCGTACCGCATCGTCAGAGCTGCTCTTGGTCTGCCTGCAAGCCGTGGGTTATGATTTAGAAATACGTTCGCCTACCGTTCCTTAACTGTGTGGTTTTGGTTTTTATTTTTTCAAAGAAAGGGTGGCTTTTTCGTCGATCTCTTTGTGAGAGTATCAAATCAGGCGGCGGTAAATACGTAGAAGCAACTAGGCGTACTACGGCGTGTACCGGACAGCGTTGGCGTGCCGCTCTGCTAGCAGCGGAGAGCCAGATGAGGATGCCCGTGGTAAGTACTCGTTCTGCCTCCGGCTGAACGGAAAGATTCTCATGTTGAGGGTTCCTGGGCTTGTCTGTGTGATTAGCGTTACTTTTTTTTTTTTTTTTTTTTTTTAATATGAAACAGGGTCAGATAAGTGTTGATGAGTGGGACTTTGCGTACTCCTTTAGGTAGTTTTTCGTACTGAACCTTAGATCGGTTACAAAACTTAATCTTTGTGCAGTTTACACGTTTTGTAGCAACTACAAAGACATTTATCCTGTAGGTAAGCTGAAAATAAAAATGCGGTTTCTCACCTGATTTTTCTTTCGGAGGAACGCTCGCCCCCAGCGGCTGGTTTTTTTTGCTAGTGTTGTCGGGGGGAAGGAACGGCGGCGCTTGCCTGGTTTCTTCCCCTAGCCAGGGACCTGAAACTTTGTTTTCCTCAGCTGTTTCACTAGAAATTTACAAGTGTCGGTGGTCAACAGTGGCAGAGAATTGGGTGGCGTTTTCAATTTCAAAGGGAAGGAACGTGTTGATGTTAATTCTGTTACCAAAAGCGAAGTACCAGCTGCTTCCTCTTTCTAGATCTTCTCTCCTTTCGCCGTCCTCCCCGAGGGGTAACGTGGCCACGCCGTATACCTTTTCTGCTCTGGTACCGTTCGTTGATACGCAGGAGCGCTGTGAAATAAATAGAAGGGCTACGGACAGACATCTGCCATCGTTGCGGCTGCCTTAAATCGTGTATTTGTCCCTTTAGCCCGTCATTTCCTTTCCGCTCAGTTGAGTTACGTGCAGCGTTAGGTTCCGGTCGAGAGCGGTGCCGCCGAACAACGCTCTCGGAGCGTGCGCGGAGGAGGGCGACCGAGATGGCGAGAGGTCTCCGAGGCGAGACTTAGGGGGAGCGGCTGAGGTCACTTGGTTTGTTCAGCTTGGAGAAGGGAAGGCCGAGGGGTGACCTCATCGCAGTCTACACCTTCCTCGAGGGGGACGGCGGAGGGGGAGGCGCTGACCTCCGCTCTCTCCGGTGACCGGCACTAGGACCCGAGGAAACGGGACGAAGCTGCGTCAGGGCAAGTTCAGACCGGACGTTGGGAAAAGGCTTTTCACTGAGAGGGCGGTCGGTCAGTCACGGAACAGGCTCCCCAGGGAAGCGGTCGCAGCCACCGAGCCTGTCAGGAGTTCAAGGAGCGTCTGAACGATGCTCTTAGTCGCACGGTTTAGTTTTAGGTAGTCCCGCGTGGAGCGGGGGCTTGGTCTCGGTGATCCGTATGGGTCCCTTCCAACTTGAGATACTCTATGATTCTGTGAAATCTTCTGGGTTAGAAACGACCTTATTGTAATAGAGAATTCGCTGAACGTGGCTTTGTGCAAGGACTGTCGTCTTAGAATATCTTTTTTTTTTTTTTCCCCCCCCCCCCCCCCAGATATGAGAAAAGCTCTGTCCAGAGATATGGAGACGAAATCAGTTGTACCTCACCCTGTGACACCGGAAGACATTGAGTAACTGTAAGCTGTGATGCTCAGTGAAATTACTAAGAGCGTTAAGTTTCCCGTGCCTTTGCTTTCACTCTCCCATTCTCTTGTCTTGCGGCACGTCGCATTTGTTGAGGCCGTGGAAGCGACACCGGGAGCGATGGGTTGTCAGAACCAGGTCCTCCTGCCTGTCGCTGGTTTTGCTTACCTTCGCCGTCTCTGTGTACCAGCCTGCATCTCTCTCTCTGTTCCTCAATCCCTGTCCTCTCTTCTCTGTTCTGCTTTGTTTCACTGCGTATGTCCCGTTCCCTGTCCCACCTTTATGCTTCCTTCCTTCTTCCTCGCCTTTTTCTTTGTCCTTTTGTCCTGCTCCCCGACCCTGTTTCTCGCTCCATCTGACCGTCCTTTTCCTGGCACCTTTGTGTCTCTGCTCCTTGCCCCCGTCTTTCTCTCCCCTCTGCCCAGTCCTCGTCTCCCTCTTTTGTCTCTCTGTCCCTCTGTCCTCCTTCTGCCTCTGCCCCTCTGTCCTGCTCCCTGCCCTTATTCTCTTTTCTCACTCTGCCCCAGCGTCCCGCTCCCCGGCCCTCTTTCCCTCTGTTGCTCTCTCCTTTTATCTCTCCTTCTCCCTGCTCCCCAGCCCGGTTCTCTCACGCTCCCGCTTCCTTTTTTTATTCTCTGTTGCTCTGTCCTGCTCCCCGTGCCGCTGTCCCTCGCCGTACCTCTCGGTCCGGCTCCCTGCCCTTATTCTCTTTTCCTCCCTCGCCGTGGCGCTGCCCGCCCAGGGTCGTTTCTGCCTCTCTGTCCCGCTCCCCGTCCTGGTTTGTCGGTCGCCGTCCCGCTGCCTCTCTTCCTGCCGCTTCTTCCTGCCTCTCTGTCAGGCTCCCTGTCCCCGTCCTTCACTCGCCGTCCCTTTCCTTGCCTCGTGCTTTCTCGCTCGCCGCCGCCGCCGCCCCCCCCATCCAGCTGGCTGCCCCTTTTCTCCTCTCTTCTAGCGTCCTGCAGCCGGCTCCTCGTTTTGGCGGCAGCCTGCACATAGCAGCCCAGCTCTCCAGCAGCCTGACGGACCGACCGTGTGTCTGTTCCACGCCGGACTGGCGAGCGTGGCTCTGGGTAGGACAGCCGAGGTGCCCCAGGGCCGGGCCCCGAGCCCCGGTGCGGAGTCTCTCCCGGAACCGGCTCGGTGTGTGACTGAATAAACGCTTGCGGTCTCTTTTGCCGTGCCGGCTGCGTTGGCGCTTCCTTTGCGGGGGGGGGGGGCGAGGGGCCGTGAGGGAGGGCAGGGGAGGAGGTGTGTGTGGGGGTATTAACGTATTCAACAAGGTCACATTGCTCGCATCCTCGGGATCCAAAAGTGATGCTTCTTGGCTCCGCCCCTGACCCCGCCAAACGCCCGCCCCCGACCCACGCCAAAAGCCGCCCCCTCCCACGCAAACGCCGCCCCCGACCCACGCAAACGCCGCCCCCACGCAAACGCCGCCCCCACGCAAAACTCCCGCCCCCCCCGCAAACTCCGCCCCCACGCAAACTCCGCGCCCCCACGCAAACTCCCCCCCACGCAACTCCGCCCCCCGACAGCAAACTCCGCCCCTCACGAAACTCCGCCCACGCAAGCCAGCCCCGAACTGACCGCAAACTCCGCCCCTCCACGCAAACTCCGCCACGACGCACGCCAAGCCCCGCCCTCACGCAAAACTCCGCCCCCACGCAAACTCCGCCCCTCACGCAAACTCCGCCCCTCACGCAAACTCCGCCCCCACGCAAACTCCGCCCCGACGCAAGCCAAGCCCCGCCCCTCACGCAAACTCCCGCCCGACGCAAACTCCGCCCCCTCACGCAAACTCCGCCCTCACGCAAACCTCCGCCGACGCACCAAGCCCGCCCCACGCAAACTCCGCCCCACGCAAACTCCGCCCCGACGCAAAACTCCGCCCTCACGCAAACTCCGCCCCGACGCACGCCAAGCCCCGCCCCTCACGCAAACTCCGCCCCCGACGCAAACTCCGCCCCGACGCACGCCAAGCCCCCGCCCCTCACGCAAACTCCGCCCCCACGCAAACTCCGCCCCGACGCAAGCCAAGCCCCGCCCCTCACGCAAACTCCGCCCCCGACGCAAACTCCGCCCCTCACGCAAACTCCGCCCCTCACGCAAACTCCGCCCCTCACGCAAACTCCGCCCCGACCCAAGCCAAGCCCCGCCCCTGACGCAAACTCCGCCCCGAACGCACTCCCGCCTCCGCAAACTCCGCCCTCACGCAAACTCCGCCCCGACGCAAACTCCGCCGCGACGCACGCCAAGCCCCGCCCCTCACGCAAACTCCGCCCCCGACGCACGCCAAGCCCCGCCCCTCACGCAGCGCACAGCGCATGCTCGCTCGGTGCTGCCGCCTAGCGACCAAATTTCGGTACTGCAGCGGCAGCGCCGCGCATGCGCAGTGCAGCGCCACGCCCCCTCCCCGGAACCGGCTGCCGGCAGCCGGTGTGCAGGGGCTGCTGTGAGCCGAGGGAGGAGCGGAGGCGTCGCCGGGCTGCGGCTGCACGGAGGGAGAAGGTGAGCGGGCAGCGGGACGGACCGGCGGGTCCCGGGGAAAGCCCCGAGGAGGGCGGCGGCAGCGGTGCCGCCTCCGAGGAGAGGCGGGGGGCGGGGGGGCGGCGGGGTCCGTGTCACAGAGGGGAGGGGGGCTGCCCGGAGCCGTGCGGCGGGTGGGGGGGGTGCGCGCCGTGTCGGAACCGGGCGGGGAGACCGTCCGGAGCCGCGCGGCGGGGGCTGCCCGGAGCCGGCGGGCGTCCGCGCCTTTCGGAGGTGGCTGAGGGGAGGCGGGGGCGGGGCGGGCGCCAGCCCGGAGCCGCGCTGCGGAGCTCGGGGCTGCCGTCGCGGCTCGGCGGGGCTTTCGGGTGAGTCGGCTTTGGGGTGAGGGCACGGGACGGTGTCCCCGCAGGGTCAGGAAGCGTGGAAGGCTGCCTCCCGCGGCACGCGGGAGTTGCAGTCTTGGGGCACGCGGCTGCTGGTCGGCCATATTGGCTCCCCGGAGCACGCCGGGAAGTGTAGTCTTACGGCACTCTAATGGCTGCCACGCGGCGCTTGCTAGTGCGTGCCGGGAGGCGTCGTTTTCGCGGACGTGGCTGCCGGACAGCCCGACTTGCTCTCGCAGGAGCGCGAGGTTGGGGTTTTTTTGCCGGTTTCGAGTGGTTTTCTGCAGGCTTCCAGCCGCTCCCGAGCAGCGGTGCGGCCGTGCTACGAGAGCGCGCGCGCGCGAGGCGTTGCCCGGTGTCCCGAGACGAGCGCTACCGGTCGGACTCTCCGGAAGCCTGTCCGGCAGCCCCAGGCCGCCCCCGAGCCCTGGCGTGAAGGCGGCAAGCTGGCCCTCGCCTGTGCCGCTTTCTTCCTGAACGGGGGTGCTGGCGGCGGCGGCAGCGGCAGCAGCGCGGGAAAGAGCGGCGTCTCCGGAAGCCCCTGCAGAAGGAGGAGGGTCTCCGGCCAGGGCCGACCTCCGGTAGTAACGGCCACTGCTTTTTCTTTCCCTCTCCCAGGCCGCGCTGAGGACGTGGTTGCCCGTCCCTCCCTTGGGGATGCCGTCGACTGCACCCGCCTCGCCTGTGCCTGGCCTGGCTCGCCTCGTGGCGTGGGGGCGAAAAGGGACAGGCGGCGGAGCGCTTACCGGCCGTGGACAGGAGCTGCCCTAAGGGAAGCTGGAATGGCCAGAGAAAGGTGAAGAAGAAGAAGAAGAAGAAGAGATGGAAGGCTCTCCGGCCGGCAGCTGCCTCCCGCTGCAGGCAAGAGAGCGCCTGCCTCGCCGGAGAGGAAAGATCCCTCGTTGCGCTCCGCGGCAGGTCAGGCTGCCGACGGGCACCGCAGGGTCGCCACGCGTAATCCAAAGCACGGTGCGGCCGCGTACCGAGGGAGGGAGGCAGGGAGGCAGGCTACTCATCTAGGCAGACTCGTCTCCTCGGAGCTGTAAGACACCCGTGTATTCTCTTAGGCGGAGGACAGCCGAGCGACCGGAGTGACAGCAAAGGAAAGGCGGAGAGCGGAGAAAGAAGCGTCTGCGCTGGCAAGCTCTCCCGGCAGCGCCGAGAGCCAGAGCTGCGGTGAGTCCTGGGCCCGCGGGGCCCCATCGCCTCTCCTCTGCGTCGCGGGCCCTCCTCTGCCCCCCTCGCTTTCCCACCCCGCTGTGGGGTTTTTTGGTTTGCTTTCTGCTCCCCGCTATGTTCTTTTTCCATCTCGCTCTGACGGGCTGCCTGTCCCCACCTTTTTTAGGTCCTCGCTCTCTCTGCCCCGTAGCCCGTGGCTATTGTTTCCTTCTCTCTCTCCCTGTCTCTCTGTCCGGCCCCCAGCCACTGTTTCTGCATTCCTCCCCCTCGGTCCTGTAGCGTCGGTATTTCTGCCGTCTCTGGCTCTCTCTGTGCGGCTCCTCGTTCCTGTTGTTCGAGGTCTTCCTTCTCGGCTCCGTAGCGAGTCGTCGTGAGTCTCTCTCTTTCTCCGTCCCTCTTGAGCCTCTTCCCTGCCCCTCGTTTTGAAGGCCCGCCTCTCTGTCCCGGCACCCGTCGCTATGGTTCCTTTTTTCGGTCTGGCTCCGTCTCGCTCCCCGTCCCTGTTTTTCTAAAGTCTCCCCTCTCTGCCTCCTAGCCCGTCGGTACCTTTTTCTTTCCCCGTCGCGGTTCGTCTGGCTCCCTGTCCCTCTTTCTTTCTTCCTTCCTTCCTCCCTGTCTGCCCCGCAGCCCGTCCCTTCGTTCCTTTCTCCTTCCCTCTCTGTCCCTCTCCCGGTCCCCGGCATTAAACTCTGCTTCTCTGCCCGGTAGCTCGCCACCGTCTTACCTTTCCCCGTCTCTCTCTCTGTCCAGCTCCCTCTCTCGAATCTTCAATTCCTCCCTGTCGCTGCAGAAGCCTGTCGGGACTTTTTCCCCTGCCCGGCTTGCCTCTCCCTGTCTCGCGATTCCTCCCTCTCTGCCCTCTTAGCCGCGACCGTTTTTATATTCTCCGTCTCTCCCTCGGTCCGCCTCGAGATCCCGATTGTTTTTTAAAGCGACCGAATCGTCGAGGTTGGCAGAGACCTTTACGATTATCGGGTGGAACCGCGAACCTGGCGCTGGCAAGTCCCCCTCTGCCCCGCAGCCCGTCCCTTCCCTTCCGACGGCCTCTTTCTCCACCTCCCTCTGTCCGGCTCCCGGCCCCTCTTTTCCACTTCCGCCCTCTGTACCCTGTGGCTTTCCCCCTCTTCTTTCTCTCTCTGTCTCTGTTTGAGGAGGAGCAGCTGCCGCCCCAGCGTTCGCACCCCGTTCACGGTGTCGCGCGCACGCTTCTTCTCGGGCGCGCTTCCTCCTCCTCCTCCTCCTCCGGGCTCGACCCGAGGCTTCCGGCAGCAGTCTCCGGGTGTCGGATTTTGTAAAATAATTAACGTAACTGAAAGGTGCAGCAGCGGGATCGGCCCGGGCGGGCGCCTCCAAAGAGAGGGACCCCGAACAAAGAAATCCCGGGGCCGTTCCACGCTTGGGTCCCGGACACCCGCCCCTCGCGCGCTGTCCGCGCGTCCCTTAGTCCCGCGGTGACTTTTGGTCTGGGGTCTTCTACCGTCGTCTCGGATTCTTCTTCTGTATAGCTGTGGGCGGTGCGTTATTCCACAGGTGCTGCTGCGCCGATGCTCCGTACGTTCGCAGTAACGGGTAGAGCGGAAGGCTCCGTGGCCAGGGAAGAGCGGCACGGACACGTTCCTGCTCGCTCCGTTGCACCGGAATTTCGACGGCTGGGTTCGGCCGCTAAATTGATGGCGCTACCGGAAGAAATTTCAGAAAAGTGAGTACTGTGCTTGTCTTTAATCTTTTAAAGTAATTTTTCTACGGGCGCCCGGTCCGTGGCTTAGATATTTGGTTTGCGGCGAAACAGACCCGGAACGTGGCTCCAAGTAGCGTTCCGATTCGCTGAAATTCCCCGTAGTCAGAGAGCAAGAATGGTGAATGTTGCTTGGCGGTTTGAAATCTCAGGCTTTCTCTGAAAGCTGACCTGCCAGAATGAGCCGAAAGCAGGCCGAACGCCAATAGGGATGCCGCAGAAAAGGTCCTCTTCTTGACAGGAGAAGAGCTTGGCGAAACGTCAGCGCCGTTTCCCGTAGGGCCTCCGACGTACCGGTTCGGCAAGCGTGGGCTTTGTGCGATTCCCTCGGGGACGATGGCGAACAAACCTTGTACGGCAGAGAGCATCTTAGCTTACTTTCCATCTCCTGCTCGGTTACTTGCAGAATATTTAATTTGGCGTCGCACGGACCCAGAGGGACGGGTCCCCAACTCATGCTGGTAGGGCAACCCCAGTACCAGCCGGTAAAATCGGAAAAGAGTGCGACGTTTTGAAACGTTTGCCTTGCGAGGAGAAGGGCCGTCTCTCGTTAGGCAACTGAATTCTGCGACCGATTTCCACGCCTCACGCGCGTGCGTGCGCGCACACGCGCCCCCCCCCCCCCCCCCCAACAGGCAGGCTTTGAAGGAGGCAGTCCCTAAGGCAACGCGATCTAAAACGTGGAAGTTTTTTTTTCTATTTTTAATAGTTTCTTACGGATAGGAGGCTCGTGTGAGCGTTTAGCCTGTCCTGTCCTTAATTCTGAACCCACTGGCTGGTGCAGAAGGACGGTCGTGTGACAAAAACAGCATGAAATTTGTCCCTGTGCCGGCTGCGTCCCGTGGTAAAGGAGTACATCTGTTATTCCTGCGTGAAAGATGTTTGATGAGCGTACCGCATCGTCAGAGCTGCTCTTGGTCTGCCTGCAAGCCGTGGGTTATGATTTAGAAATACGTTCGCCTACCGTTCCTTAACTGTGTGGTTTTGGTTTTTATTTTTTCAAAGAAAGGGTGGCTTTTTCGTCGATCTCTTTGTGAGAGTATCAAATCAGGCGGCGGTAAATACGTAGAAGCAACTAGGCGTACTACGGCGTGTACCGGACAGCGTTGGCGTGCCGCTCTGCTAGCAGCGGAGAGCCAGATGAGGATGCCCGTGGTAAGTACTCGTTCTGCCTCCGGCTGAACGGAAAGATTCTCATGTTGAGGGTTCCTGGGCTTGTCTGTGTGATTAGCATTACTTTTTTTTTTTTTTTTTTTTTTTAATATGAAACAGGGTCAGATAATTGTTGATGAGTGGGACTTTGCGTACTCCTTTAGGTAGTTTTTCGTACTGAACCTTAGATCAGTTACAAAACTTAATCTTTGTGCAGTTTACACGTTTTGTAGCAACTACAAAGACATTTATCCTGTAGGTAAGCTGAAAATAAAAATGCGGTTTCTCACCTGATTTTTCTTTCGGAGGAACGCTCGCCCCCAGCGGCTGGTTTTTTTGCTAGTGTTGTCGGGGGGAAGGAACGGCGGCGCTTGCCTGGTTTCTTCCCCTAGCCAGGGACCTGAAACTTTGTTTTCCTCAGCTGTTTCACTAGAAATTTACAAGTGTCGGTGGTCAACAGTGGCAGAGAATTGGGTGGCGTTTTCAATTTCAAAGGGAAGGAACGTGTTGATGTTAATTCTGTTACCAAAAGCGAAGTACCAGCTGCTTCCTCTTTCTAGATCTTCTCTCCTTTCGCCGTCCTCCCCGAGGGGTAACGTGGCCACGCCGTATACCTTTTCTGCTCTGGTACCGTTCGTTTGATACGCAGGAGCGCTGTGAAATAAATAGAAGGGCTACGGACAGACATCTGCCATCGTTGCGGCTGCCTTAAATCGTGTATTTGTCCCTTTAGCCCGTCATTTCCTTTCCGCTCAGTTGAGTTACGTGCAGCGTTAGGTTCCAGTCGAGAGCGGTGCCGCCGAACAACGCTCTGGGAGCGTGCGCGGAGGAGGGCGACCGAGATGGCGAGAGGTCTCCGAGGCAAGACTTAGGGGGAGCGGCTGAGGTCACTTGGTTTGTTCAGCTTGGAGAAGGGAAGGCCGAGGGGTGACCTCATCGCAGTCTACACCTTCCTCGAGGGGGACGGCGGAGGGGGAGGCGCTGACCTCGCTCTCTCCGTCCCGTGACCGCACTAGGACCCGAGGAAACGGGACGAAGCTGCGTCAGGCAAGTTCAGACCGGACGTTGGGAAAAGGCTTTTCACTGAGAGGGGCGGTCGCTCAGTCACGGAACAGGCTCCCCAGGGAAGCGGTCGCAGCCACCGAGCCTGTCAGGAGTTCAAGGAGCGTCTGAACGATGCTCTTAGTCGCACGGTTTAGTTTTAGGTAGTCCCGCGTGGAGCGGGGGCTTGGTCTCGGCGATCCGTATGGGTCCCTTCCAACTTGAGATACTCTATGATTCTGTGAAATCTTCTGGGTTAGAAACGACCTTATTGTAATAGAGAATTCGCTGAACGTGGCTTTGTGCAAGGACTGTCGTCTTTAGAATATCTTTTTTTTTTTTCTTTTCCCCCCCCCCCCCCCCCAGATATGAGAAAAGCTCTGTCCAGAGATATGGAGACGAAATCAGTTGTACCTCACCCTGTGACACCGGAAGACATTGAGTAACTGTAAGCTGTGATGCTCAGTGAAATTACTAAGAGCGTGAAGTTTCCCGTGCCTTTGCTTTCACTCTCCCCTTCTCTTGTCTTGCGGCACGTCGCAGTTTTTGAGGCCGTGGCAGCGACACCGGGAGCGATGGGTTGTCAGAACCAGGTCCTCCTGCCTGTCGCTGGTTTTGCTTACCTTCGCCGTCTCTGTGTACCAGCCTGCATCTCTCTCTCTGTTCCTCAATCCCTGTCCTCTCTTCTCTGTTCTGCTTTGTTTCGCTGCGTATGTCCCGTTCCCTGTCCCACCTTTAGCCTTCCTTCCTTCTTCCTCGCCTTTTTCTTTGTCCTTTTGTCCTGCTCCCCGACCCTGTTTCTCGCTCCATCTGACCGTCCTTTTCCTGGCACCTTTGTGTCTCTGCTCCTTGCCCCCGTCTTTCTCTCCCCTCTGCCCAGTCCTCGTCTCCCTCTTTTGTCTCTCTGTCCCTCTGTCCTCCTTCTGCCTCTGCCCCTCTGTCCTGCTCCCTGCCCTCTTTTTCTCACTCTGCCCCAGCGTCCCGCTCCCCGGTCCTCTTCCCCTCTGTTGCTCTCTCCTTTTATCTCTCCTTCTCCCTGCTCCCCAGCCCGGTTCTCTCACGCTCCCGCTTCCTTTTTTTATTCTCTGTTGCTCTGTCCTGCTCCCCGTGCCGCTGTCCCTCGCCGTACCTCTCGGTCCGGCTCCCTGCCCTTATTCTCTTTTCCTCCCTCGCCGTGGCGCTGCCCGCCCAGGGTCGTTTCTGCCTCTCTGTCCCGCTCCCCGTCCTGGTTTGTCGGTCGCCGTCCCGCTGCCTCTCTTCCTGCCGCTTCTTCCTGCCTCTCTGTCAGGCTCCCTGTCCCCGTCCTTCACTCGCCGTCCCTTTCCTTGCCTCGTGCTTCTCGCTCGCCGCCGCCGCCGCCCCCCCCATCCAGCTGGCTGCCCCTTTTCTCCTCTCTTCTAGCGTCCTGCAGCCGGCTCCTCGGTTTTGGCGGCAGCCTGCCCATAGCAGCCCAGCTCTCCAGCAGCCTGACGGACCGACCGTGTGTCTGTTCCACGCCGGACTGGCGAGCGTGGCTCTGGGTAGGACAGCCGAGGTGCCCCAGGGCCGGGCCCCGAGCCCCGGTGCGGAGTCTCTCCCGGAACCGGCTCTGTGTGTGACTGAATAAACGCTTGCGGTCTCTTTTGCCGTGCCGGCTGCGTTGGCGCTTCCTTTGCGGGGGGGGGGCGAGGGGCCGTGATGGAGGGCAGGGGAGGAGGTGTGTGTGGGGGTATTAACGTATTCAACAAGGTCACATTGCTCGCATCCTCGGGATCCAAAAGTGATGCTTCTTGGCTCCGCCCCTGACCCACGCCAAACGCCGCCCCTGACCCACGCCAAACGCCGCCCCTGACCCACGCCAAACGCCGCCCCTGACCCACGCCAAACGCCGCCCCCCACGCCAAACGCCGCCCCCCACGCAAACTCCGCCCCCCACGCAAACTCCGCCCCCACGCAAACTCCGCCCCCCCACGCAAACTCCGCCCCCGACGCAAACTCCGCCCCTCACGCAAACTCCGCCCCGACGCAAGCCAAGCCCCGCCCCTGACGCAAACTCCGCCCCTCACGCAAACTCCGCCCCGACGCAAGCCAAGCCCCGCCCCTGACGCAAACTCCGCCCCGACGCAAACTCCGCCCCTCACGCAAACTCCGCCCCTCACGCAAACTCCGCCCCCGACGCAAGCCAAGCCCCGCCCCTCACGCAAACTCCGCCCCTGACGCAAACTCCGCCCCGAGGCAAACTCCGCCCGCGACGCACGCCAAGCCCCGCCCCTCACGCAAACTCCGCCCCCCGACGCACGCCAAGCCCCGCCCCTCACGCAGCGCACAGCGCATGCTCGCTCGGTGCTGCCGCCTAGCGACCAAATTTCGGTACTGCGGCGGCAGCGCCGCGCATGCGCAGTGCAGCGCCACGCCCCCTCCCCGGAACCGGCTGCCGGCAGCCGGTGTGCAGGGGCTGCTGTGAGCCGAGGGAGGAGCGGAGGCGTCGCCGGGCTGCGGCTGCACGGAGGGAGAAGGTGAGCGGGGCAGCGGGACGGACCGGCGGGTCCCGGGGAAAGCCCCGAGGAGGGCGGCGGCAGCGGTGCCGCCTCCGAGGAGAGGCGGGGGGGCGGGGGGGGCGGCGGGGTCCGTGTCACAGAGGGGAGGGGGGCTGCCCGGAGCCGTGCGGCGGGTGGGGGGGGGTGCGCGCCGTGTCGGAACCGGGCGGGGAGACCGTCCGGAGCCGCGCGGCGGGGGGCTGCCCGGAGCCGGCGGGCGTCCGCGCCTTTCGGAGGTGGCTGAGGGGAGGCGGGGGGGGGGGGGGGGCGCCAGCCCGGAGCCGCGCTGCGGAGCTCGGGGCTGCCGTCGCGGCTCGGCGGGGCTTTCGGGTGAGTCGGCTTTGGGGTGAGGGCACGGGACGGTGTCCCCGCAGGGTCAGGAAGCGTGGAAGGCTGCCTCCCGCGGCACGCCGGCAGTTGCAGTCTTGGGGCACGCGGCTGCTGGTCGGCCATATTGGCTCCCCGGAGCACGCCGGGAAGTGTAGTCTTACGGCACTCTAATGGCTGCCACGCGGCGCTTGCCAGTGCGTGCCGGGAGGCGTGGTTTTCGCGGACGTGGCTGCCGGACAGCCCGACTTGCTCTCGCAGGAGCGCGAGGTTGGGGTTTTTTTGCCGGTTTCGAGTGGTTTTCTGCAGGCTTCCAGCCACTCCCGAGCAGCGGTGCGGCCGTGCTACGAGAGCGCGCGCGCGCGGTGAGGCGTTGCCCGGTGTCCCGAGACGAGCGCTACCGGTCGGACTCTCCGGAAGCCTGTCCGGCAGCCCCAGGCCGCCCCCGAGCCCTGGCGTGAAGGCGGCAAGCTGGCCCTCGCCTGTGCCGCTTTCTTCCTGAACGGGGGTGCTGGCGGCGGCGGCAGCGGCAGCAGCGCAGGGAAAGAGCGGCGTCTCCGGAAGCCCCTGCAGAAGGAGGAGGGTCTCCGGCCAGGGCCGACCTCCGGTAGTAACGGCCACTGCTTTTTTCTTTCCCTCTCCCAGGCCGCGCTGAGGACGTGGTTGCCCGTCCCTCCCTTGGGGATGCCGTCGACTGCACCCGCCTCGCCTGTGCCTGGCCTGGCTCGCCTCGTGGCGTGGGGGCGAAAAGGGACAGGCGGCGGAGCGCTTACCGGCCGTGGACAGGAGCTGCCCTAAGGGAAGCTGGAATGGCCAGAGAAAGGTGAAGAAGAAGAAGAAGAAGAAGAGATGGAAGGCTCTCCGGCCGGCAGCTGCCTCCCGCTGCAGGCAAGAGAGCGCCTGCCTCGCCGCGTGAGGAAAGATCCCTCGTTGCGCTCCGCGGCAGGTCAGGCTGCCGACGGGCACCGCAGGGTCGCCACGCGTAATCCAAAGCACGGTGCGGCCGCGTACCGAGGGAGGGAGGCAGGGAGGCAGGCTACTCATCTAGGCAGACTCGTCTCCTCGGAGCTGTAAGACACCCGTGTATTCTCTTAGGCGGAGGACAGCCGAGCGACCGGAGTGACAGCAAAGGAAAGGCGGAGAGCAGGAGAAGAAGCGTCTGCGCTGGCAAGCTCTCCCGGCAGCGCCGAGAGCCAGAGCTGCGGTGAGTCCTGGGCCCGCGGGGCCCCATCGCCTCTCCTCTGCGTCGCGGGCCCTCCTCTGCCCCCCTCGCTTTCCCACCCCGCTGTGGGGTTTTTTGGTTTGCTTTCTGCTCCCCGCTATGTTCTTTTTCCATCTCGCTCTGACGGGCTGCCTGTCCCCACCTTTTTTAGGTCCTCGCTCTCTCTGCCCCGTAGCCCGTGGCTATTGTTTCCTTCTCTCTCTCCCTGTCTCTCTGTCCGGCCCCCAGCCACTGTTTCTGCATTCCTCCCCCTCGGTCCTGTAGCCCGTCGGTATTTCTGCCGTCTCTGGCTCTCTCTGTGCGGCTCCTCGTTCCTGTTGTTCGAGGTCTTCCTTCTCGGCTCCGTAGCGAGTCGTCGTGAGTCTCTCTCTTTCTCCGTCCCTCTTGAGCCTCTTCCCTGCCCCTCGTTTTGAAGGCCCGCCTCTCTGTCCCGGCACCCGTCGCTATGGTTCCTTTTTTCGGTCTGGCTCCGTCTCGCTCCCCGTCCCTGTTTTTTCTAAAGTCTCCCCTCTCTGCCTCCTAGCCCGTCGGTACCTTTTTCTTTCCCCGTCGCGGTTCGTCTGGCTCCCTGTCCCTCTTTCTTCCTTCCTTCCTTCCTCCCTGTCTGCCCCGCAGCCCGTCCCTTCGTTCCTTTCTCCTTCCCTCTCTGTCCCTCTCCCGGTCCCCGGCTTTAAACTCTGCTTCTCTGCCCGGTAGCTCGCCACCGTCTTACCTTTCCCCGTCTCTCTCTCTGTCCAGCTCCCTCTCTCGAATCGTCAATTCCTCCCTGTCGCTGCAGAAGCCTGTCGGGACTTTTTCCCCTGCCCGGCTTGCCTCTCCCTGTCTCGCGATTCCTCCCTCTCTGCCCTCTTAGCCGCGACCGTTTTTATATTCTCCGTCTCTCCCTCGGTCCGCCTCGAGATCCCGATTGTTTTTTAAAGCGACCGAATCGTCGAGGTTGGCAGAGACCTTTACGATTATCGGGTGGAACCGCGAACCTGGCGCTGGCAAGTCCCCCTCTGCCCCGCAGCCCGTCCCTTCCCTTCCGACGGCCTCTTTCTCCACCTCCCTCTGTCCGGCTCCCGGCCCCTCTTTTCCACTTCCGCCCTCTGTACCCTGTGGCTTTCCCCCTCTTCTTTCTCTCTCTGTCTCTGTTTGAGGAGGAGCAGCTGCCGCCCCAGCGTTCCCACCCCGTTCACGGTGTCGCGCGCACGCTTCTTCTCGGGCGCGCTTCCTCCTCCTCCTCCTCCTCCGGGCTCGACCCGAGGCTTCCGGCAGCAGTCTCCGGGTGTCGGATTTTGTAAAATAATTAACGTAACTGAAAGGTGCAGCAGCGGGATCGCCCGGGCGGGGCGCCTCCAAAGAGAGGGACCCCGAACAAAGAAATCCGGGGCCGTTCCACGCTTGGGTCCCGGACACCCGCCCCTCGCGCGCTGTCCGCGCGTCCCTTAGTCCCGCGGTGACTTTTGGTCTGGGGTCTTCTACCGTCGTCTCGGATTCTTCTTCTGTATAGCTGTGGGCGGTGCGTTATTCCACAGGTGCTGCTGCGCCGATGCTCCGTACGTTCGCAGTAACGGGTAGAGCGGAAGGCTCCGTGGCCAGGGAAGAGCGGCACGGACACGTTCCTGCTCGCTCCGTTGCACCGGAATTTCGACGGCTGGGTTCGGCCGCTAAATTGATGCGCTACCGGAAGAAATTTCAGAAAAGTGAGTACTGTGCTTGTCTTTAATCTTTTAAAGTAATTTTTCTACGGGCGCCCGGTCCGTGGCTTAGATATTTGGTTTGCGGCGAAACAGACCCGGAACGTGGCTCCAAGTAGCGTTCCGATTCGCTGAAATTCCCCGTAGTCAGAGAGCAAGAATGGTGAATGTTGCTTGGCGGTTTGAAATCTCAGGCTTTCTCTGAAAGCTGACCTGCCAGAATGAGCCGAAAGCAGACCGAACGCCAATAGGGATGCCGCAGAAAAGGTCCTCTTCTTGACAGGAGAAGAGCTTGGCGAAACGTCAGCGCCGTTTCCCGTAGGGCCTCCGACGTACCGGTTCGGCAAGCGTGGGCTTTGTGCGATTCCCTCGGGGACGATGGCGAACAAACGTTGTACGGCAGAGAGTATCTTAGCTTACTTTCCATCTCCTGCTCGGTTACTTGCAGAATATTTAATTTGGCGTCGCACGGACCCAGAGGGACGGGTCCCCAACTCATGCTGGTAGGGCAACCCCAGTACCAGCCGGTAAAATCGGAAAAGAGTACGACGTTTTGAAACGTTTGCCTTGCGAGGAGAAGGGCCGTCTCTCGTTAGGCAACTGAATTCTGCGACCGATTTCCACGCCTCACGCGCGTGCGTGCGCGCACACGCGCCCCCCCCCCCCCCCCCCCAACAGGCAGGCTTTGAAGGAGGCAGTCCCTAAGGCAACGCGATCTAAAACGTGGAAGTTTTTTTTTCTATTTTTAATAGTTTCTTACGGATAGGAGGCTCGTGTGAGCATTTAGCCTGTCCCTGTCCTTAATTCTGAACCCACTGGCTGGTGCAGAAGGACGGTCGTGTGACAAAAACAGCATGAAATTTGTCCCTGTGCCGGCTGCGTCCCGTGGTAAAGGAGTACATCTGTTATTCCTGCGTGAAAGATGTTTGATGAGCGTACCGCATCGTCAGAGCTGCTCTTGGTCTGCCTGCAAGCCGTGGGTTATGATTTAGAAAATACGTTCGCCTACCGTTCCTTAACTGTGTGGTTTTGGTTTTTATTTTTTCAAAGAAAGGGTGGCTTTTTCGTCGATCTCTTTGTGAGAGTATCAAATCAGGCGGCGGTAAATACGTAGAAGCAACTAGGCGTACTACGGCGTGTACCGGACAGCGTTGGCGTGCCGCTCTGCTAGCAGCGGAGAGCCAGATGAGGATGCCCGTGGTAAGTACTCGTTCTGCCTCCGGCTGAACGGAAAGATTCTCATGTTGAGGGTTCCTGGGCTTGTCTGTGTGATTAGCATTACTTTTTTTTTTTTTTTTTTTTTTTTATATGAAACAGGGTCAGATAAGTGTTGATGAGTGGGACTTTGCGTACTCCTTTAGGTAGTTTTTCGTACTGAACCTTAGATCGGTTACAAAACTTAATCTTTGTGCAGTTTACACGTTTTGTAGCAACTACAAAGACATTTATCCTGTAGGTAAGCTGAAAATAAAAATGCGGTTTCTCACCTGATTTTTCTTTCGGAGGAACGCTCGCCCCAGCGGCTGGTTTTTTTTGCTAGTGTTGTCGGGGGAAGGAACGGCGGCGCTTGCCTGGTTCTTCCCCTAGCCAGGGACCTGAAACTTTGTTTTCCTCAGCTGTTTCACTAGAAATTTACAAGTGTCGGTGGTCAACAGTGGCAGAGAATTGGGTGGCGTTTTCAATTTCAAAGGGAAGGAACGTGTTGATGTTAATTCTGTTACCAAAAGCGAAGTACCAGCTGCTTCCTCTTTCTAGATCTTCTCTCCTTTCGCCGTCCTCCCCGAGGGGTAACGTGGCCACGCCGTATACCTTTTCTGCTCTGGTACCGTTCGTTTGATACGCAGGAGCGCTGTGAAATAAATAGAAGGGCTACGGACAGACATCTGCCATCGTTGCGGCTGCCTTAAATCGTGTATTTGTCCCTTTAGCCCGTCATTTCCTTTCCGCTCAGTTGAGTTACGTGCAGCGTTAGGTTCCAGTCGAGAGCGGTGCCGCCGAAACAACGCTCTCGGAGCGTGCGCGGAGGAGGGCGACCGAGATGGCGAGAGGTCTCCGAGGCGAGACTTAGGGGGAGCGGCTGAGGTCACTTGGTTTGTTCAGCTTGGAGAAGGGAAGGCCGAGGGGTGACCTCATCGCAGTCTACACCTTCCTCGAGGGGGACGGCGGAGGGGGAGGCGCTGACCTCCGCTCTCTCCGGTGACCGGCACTAGGACCCGAGGAAACGGGACGAAGCTGCGTCAGGGCAAGTTCAGACCGGACGTTGGGAAAGGCTTTTCACTGAGAGGGCGGTCGCTCAGTCACGGAACAGGCTCCCCAGGGAAGCGGTCGCAGCCACCGAGCCTGTCAGGAGTTCAAGGAGCGTCTGAACGATGCTCTTAGTCGCACGGTTTAGTTTTAGGTAGTCCCGCGTGGAGCGGGGGCTTGGTCTCGGTGATCCGTATGGGTCCCTTCCAACTTGAGATACTCTATGATTCTGTGAAATCTTCTGGGTTAGAAACGACCTTATTGTAATAGAGAATTCGCTGAACGTGGCTTTGTGCAAGGACTGTCGTCTTAGAATATCTTTTTTTTTTTTTTCCCCCCCCCCCCCCCCCCCAGATATGAGAAAAGCTCTGTCCAGAGATATGGAGACGAAATCAGTTGTACCTCACCCTGTGTGACACCGGAAGACATTGAGTAACTGTAAGCTGTGATGCTCAGTGAAATTACTAAGAGCGTTAAGTTTCCCGTGCCTTTGCTTTCACTCTCCCATTCTTTGCACGGGGACCGTGGAAGCGACACCGGGAGCGATGGGTTGTCAGAACCAGGTCCTCCTGCCTGTCGCTGTTTTTGCTTACCTTCGCCGTCTCTGTGTACCAGCCTGCATCTCTCTCTCTGTTCCTCAATCCCTGTCCTCTCTTCTCTGTTCTGCTTTGTTTCGCTGCGTATGTCCCGTTCCCTGTCCCACCTTTATCCTTCCTTCCTTCTTCCTCGCCTTTTTCTTTGTCCTTTTGTCCTGCTCCCGACCCTGTTTCTCGCTCCATCTGACCGTCCTTTTCCTGGCACCTTTGTGTCTCTGCTCCTTGCCCCCGTCTTCTCTCCCCTCTGCCCAGTCCTCGTCTCCCTCTTTTGTCTCTCTGTCCCTCTGTCCTCCTTCTGCCTCTGCCCCTCTGTCCTGCTCCCTGCCCCTCTTTTTCTCACTCTGCCCCAGCGTCCCGCTCCCCGGTCCTCTTTCCCTCTGTTGCTCTCTCTTTTTATCTCTCCTTCTCCTGCTCCCCAGCCGGTTCTCTCACGCTCCCGCTTCTTTTTTTATTCTCTGTTGCTCTGTCCTGCTCCCCGTGCCGCTGTCCCTCGCCGTACCTCTCGGTCAGGCTCCCTGCCCTTATTCTCTTTTCCTCCCTCGCCGTGGCGCTGCCCGCCCAGGGTCGTTTCTGCTCTCTGTCCCGCTCCCCGTCCTGGTTTGTCGGTCGCCGTCCCGCTGCCTCTCTTCCTGCCGCTTCTTCCTGCCTCTCTGTCAGGCTCCCTGTCCCCGTCCTTCACTCGCCGTCCCTTTCCTTGCCTCGTGCTTTCTCGCTCGCCGCCGCCGCCGCCCCCCCCATCCAGCTGGCTGCCCCTTTTCTCCTCTCTTCTAGCGTCCTGCAGCCGGCTCCTCGGTTTTGGCGGCAGCCTGCACGTAGCAGCCCAGCTCTCCAGCAGCCTGACGGACCGACCGTGTGTCTGTTCCACGCCGGACTGGCGAGCGTGGCTCTGGGTAGGACAGCCGAGGTGCCCCAGGGCCGAGCCCCGGTGCGGAGTCTCTCCCGGAACCGGCTCTGTGTGTGACTGAATAAACGCTTGCGGTCTCTTTTGCCGTGCCGGCTGCGTTGGCGCTTCCTTTGGGGGGGGGGGGGGGCGAGGGGCCGTGATGGAGGGCAGGGGAGGAGGTGTGTGTGGGGGTATTAACGTATTCAACAAGGTCACATTGCTCGCATCCTCGGGATCCAAAAGTGATGCTTCTTGGCTCGCCCCTG
>NW_026561523.1:0-19998 GCF_028858705.1 Grus americana
TGGGAGCAGGGCCCTGACGTTTGCAGTTTTGAGGCTTGAATCTCGAAAACGGCTAGAGAGCTGCTAAGTGCATGTCGGAGTTTTTGGATGCCTAAAGGAGCTGCAGCTCCAGGGTTAGTAGGGCTGTGAATGGGACCATGGTAGAGGTTTCAGGAAAGCAAGAGCATTCGGGCTGGGATGTTTTCCTTGGGAGCTGGGTCTGGACGTTTGCAGTTTTGAGGCTTGAATCTCGACTATGGCTAGAGAGCTGCTAAGACGCATGTCGGAGTTTTTGGATGCCTAAAGGAGCTGCAGCTCCAGGGTTAGTAGGGCTGTGAATGGGGCCATGGTAGAGGTTTCAGGAAAGCAAGAGCAGTCGGGGCTGGATGTTTTCCTTGGGAGCAGGGCCCTGACGTTTGCAGTTTTGAGGCTTGAATCTCGAAAATGGCTAGAGAGCTGCTAAGTCGCATGTCGGAGTTTTTGGATGCCTAAAGGAGCTGCAGCTCCAGGGTTAGTAGGGCTGTGAATGGGCCATGGTAGAGGTTTCAGGAAAGAAAAGCATTCGGGGCTGGCAGGTTTCGCCTGGGAGCAGGGCCCGACGTTTGCAGTTTTGAGGCTTGAATCTCGAAAACGGCTAGAGAGCTGCTAAGTGCATGTCGGAGTTTTTGGATGCCTAAAGGAGCCTGCAGCTCCAGGTTAGTAGGGCTGTGAATGGGCCATGGTAGAGGTTTCAGGAAAGAAAGAGCATTCGGGGCTGGGATGTTTTCCTTGGGAGCAGGGTCTGACGTTTGCAGTTTTGAGGCTTGAATCTCGAATATGGCTAGAGAGCTGCTAAGTCGCATGTCGGAGTTTTTGGATGCCTAAAGGAGCCTGCAGCTCCAGGTTAGTAGGGCTGTGAATGGGCCATGGTAGAGGTTTCAGGAAAGCAAGAGCATTCGGGGCTGGGCAGTTTTCCTTGGGAGCAGGCCCTGACGTTTGCAGTTTTGAGGCTTGAATCTCGAAAATGGCTAGAGAGCTGCTAAGTCGCATGTCGGAGTTTTTGGATGCCTAAAGGAGCTGCAGCTCCAGGGTTAGTAGGGCTGTGAATGGGCCATGGTAGAGGTTTCAGGAAAGCAAGAGCATTCGGGGCTGGCAGGTTTCGCCTGGGAGCAGGGCCCTGACGTTTGCAGTTTTGAGGCTTGAATCTCGAATATGGCTAGAGAGCTGCTAAGTGCATGTCGGAGTTTTTGGATGCCTAAAGAAAGCTGCAGCTCCAGAGTTAGTAGGGCTGTGAATGGGACATGGTAGAGGTTTCAGGAAAGCAAGAGCATTCGGGGCTGGATGTTTTCCCTGGGAGCAGGGCCTGACGTTTGCAGTTTTGAGGCTTGAATCTCGAAAATGGCTAGAGAGCTGCTAAGTCGCATGTCGGAGTTTTTGGATGCCTAAAGAAAGCTGCAGCTCCAGGGTTAGTAGGGCTGTGAATGGGACCATGGTAGAGGTTTCAGGAAAGCAAGAGCATTCGGGGCTGGCAGGTTCGCCTGGGAGCAGGGCCCTGACATTTGCAGTTTTGAGGCTTGAATCTCGAAAACGGCTAGAGAGCTGCTAAGTCGCATGTCGGAGTTTTTGGATGCGTAAAGAAAGCTACAGCTCCAGGGTTAGTAGGGCTGTGAATGGGACCATGGTAGAGGTTTCAGGAAAGAAAGAGCATTCGGGGCTGGCAGGTTTCGCCTGGGAGCAGGGCCCTGACGTTTGCAGTTTTGAGGCTTGAATCTCGAAATGGCTAGAGAGCTGCTAAGTGCATGTCGGAGTTTTTGGATGCCTAAAGAAGCTGCAGCTCCAGGTTAGTAGGGCTGTGAATGGGGACATGGTAGAGGTTTCAGGAAAGCAAGAGCATTCGGGGCTGGATGTTTTCCTTGGGAGCAGGGCCCTGACGTTTGCAGTTTTGAGGCTTGAATCTCGAAAATGGCTAGAGAGCTGCTAAGTCGCATGTCGGAGTTTTTGGATGCCTAAAGGAGCTGCAGCTCCAGGGTTAGTAGGGCTGTGAATGGGACATGGTAGAGGTTTCAGGAAAGCAAGAGCATTCGGGGCTGGCAGGTTTCGCCTGGGAGCAGGGCTGACGTTTGCAGTTTTGAGGCTTGAATCTCGAATATGGCTAGAGAGCTGCTAAGTCGCATGTCGTAGTTTTTGGATGCCTAAAGGAGCTGCAGCTCCAGGGTTAGGGGCTGTGAATGCGCCATGGTAGAGGTTTCAGGAAAGCAAGAGCATTCGGGGCTGGCAGGTTTCGCCTGGGAGCAGGGCCCTGACGTTTGCAGTTTTGAGGCTTGAATCTCGAAAATGGCTAGAGAGCTGCTAAGTGACATGTCGGAGTTTTTGGATGCCTAAAGAAAGCTGCAGCGCCAGAGTTAGTAGGGCTGTGAATGGGACCATGGTAGAGGTTTCAGGAAAGAAAGAGCATTCGGGGCTGGGATTTTCCTTGGGAGCTGGGTCTGACGTTTGCAGTTTTGAGGCTTGAATCTCGAAAATGGCTAGAGAGCTGCTAAGTCGCATGTCGGAGTTTTTGGATGCCTAAAGAAAGCTGCAGCGCCAGAGTTAGTAGGGCTGTGAATGGGACATGGTAGAGGTTTCAGGAAAGCAAGAGCATTCGGGGCTGGCAGGTTCGCCTGGGAGCAGGGCCCTGACGTTTGCAGTTTTGAGGCTTGAATCTCGAATATGGCTAGAGAGCTGCTAAGTCGCATGTCGGAGTTTTTGGATGCCTAAAGGAGCCTGCAGCTCCAGGTTAGTAGGGCTGTGAATGGGACCATGGTAGAGGTTTCAGGAAAGCAAGAGCATTCGGGGCTGGCAGGTTTCGCCTGGGAGCAGGGCCTGACGTTTGCAGTTTTGAGGCTTGAATCTCGAAAATGGCTAGAGAGCTGCTAAGTGCATGTCGGAGTTTTTGGATGCCTAAAGAAAGCTGCAGCGCCAGAGTTAGTAGGGCTGTGAATGGGACAATGGTAGAGGTTTCAGGAAAGCAAGAGCATTCGGGGCTGGGATGTTTCCTTGGGAGCTGGGCCCTGACGTTTGCAGTTTTGAGGCTTGAATCTCGAAAATGGCTAGAGAGCTGCTAAGACGCATGTCGGAGTTTTTGGATGCCTAAAGGAGCCTGCAGCTCCAGGGTTAGTAGGGCTGTGAATGGGACATGGTAGAGGTTTCAGGAAAGAAAGAGCATTCGGGGCTGGCATGTTTTCCTGGGAGCAGGGCCCTGGACGTTTGCAGTTTTGAGGCTTGAATCTCGAAAATGGCTAGAGAGCTGCTAAGTGACATGTCGGAGTTTTTGGATGCATAAAGAAAGCTGCAGCGCCAGAGTTAGTAGGGCTGTGAATGGGACATGGTAGAGGTTTCAGGAAAGCAAGAGCATTCGGGGCTGGGATGTTTTCCTGGGAGCAGGGTCTGACCTTTGCAGTTTTGAGGCTTGAATCTCGAATATGGCTAGAGAGCTGCTAAGACGCATGTCGGAGTTTTTGGATGCCTAAAGGAGCGTGCAGCTCCAGGGTTAGTAGGGCTGTGAATGGGGCCATGGTAGAGGTTTCAGGAAAGAAAGAGCATTTGGGGCTGGCAGGTTTCGCCTGGGAGCAGGGCCCTGACGTTTGCAGTTTTGAGGCTTGAATCTCGAAAATGGCTAGAGAGCTGCTAAGTCGCATGTCGGAGTTTTTGGATGCCTAAGGAAAGCTGCAGCTCCAGAGTTAGTAGGGCTGTGAATGGGACATGGTAGAGGTTTCAGGAAAGCAAGAGCATTCGGGGCTGGATGTTTCCTTGGGAGCTGGGTCTGACGTTTGCAGTTTTGAGGCTTGAATCTCGAATATGGCTAGAGAGCTGCTAAGTCGCATGTCGGAGTTTTTGGATGCCTAAAGGAGCCTGCAGCTCCAGGGTTAGTAGGGCTGTGAATGGGCCATGGTAGAGGTTTCAGGAAAGCAAGAGCATTCGGGGCTGGGATGTTTTCCTGGGAGCAGGGCCTGACGTTTGCAGTTTTGAGGCTTGAATCTCGAAAATGGCTAGAGAGCTGCTAAGTCGCATGTCGGAGTTTTTGGATGCATAAAGAAAGCTGCAGCTCCAGGGTTAGTAGGGCTGTGAATGGGACATTGGTAGAGGTTTCAGGAAAGAATAGCCATTAGGGGCTGGCAGGTTTCACCTGGGAGCAGGGCCCTGACGTATGCAGTTTTGAGGCTTGAATCTCGAAAACAGCTAGAGAGCTGCTAAGTTGCATGTCGGAGTTTTTGGATGCCTAAAGGAGCCTGCAGCTCCAGGGTTAGTAGGGCTGTGAATGGGGCCATGGAAATGTTTCAGGAAAGCAAGAGCATTCGGGGCTTGGATGTTTTCCTTGGGAGCTGGGTCTGGACGTTTGCAGTTTTGAGGCTTGAATCTTGACTATGGCTAGAGAGCTGCTAAGTCGCATGTAGGAGTTTTTGGATGCGTAAAGGAGCTGCAGCTCCAGGGTTAGTAGGGCTGTGAATGGGCCATGGTAGAGGTTTCAGGAAAGCAAGAGCATTCGGGGCTGGGATGTTTTCCTGGGAGCAGGGTCTGGACGTTTGCAGTTTTGAGGCTTGAATCTCGAAAATGGCTAGAGAGCTGCTAAGTCGCATGTCGGAGTTTTTGGATGCCTAAAGGAGCCTGCAGCTCCAGGTTAGTAGGGCTGTGAATGGGCCATGGTAGAGGTTTCAGGAAAGCAAGCATTCGGGGCTGGCAGGTTTCGCCTGGGAGCAGGGCCCTGACGTTTGCAGTTTTGAGGCTTGAATCTCGAAAATGGCTAGAGAGCTGCTAAGTGACATGTCGGAGTTTTTGGATGCCTAAAGGAGCTGCAGCTCCAGGTTAGTAGGGCTGTGAATGGGACATGGTAGAGGTTTCAGGAAAGAAGAGCATTCGGGGCTGGGATGTTTTCCTTGGAGCAGGGCCTGACGTTTGCAGTTTTGAGGCTTGAATCTCGAAAATGGCTAGAGAGCTGCTAAGTCGCATGTCGGAGTTTTTGGATGCCTAAAGAAGCTGCAGCTCCAGGGTTAGTAGGGCTGTGAATGGGACCATGGTAGAGGTTTCAGGAAAGAAAGAGCATTCGGGGCTGGCAGGTTTCGCCTGGGAGCAGGGCCCTGACGTTTGCAGTTTTGAGGCTTGAATCTCGAAAATGGCTAGAGAGCTGCTAAGTGCATGTCGGAGTTTTTGGATGCATAAAGAAAGCTGCAGCTCCAGGGTTAGTAGGGCTGTGAATGGGACCATGGTAGAGGTTTCAGGAAAGAAGAGCATTCGGGGCTGGCAGGTTTCGCCTGGGAGCAGGGCCCTGACGTTTGCAGTTTTGAGGCTTGAATCTCGAAAATGGCTAGAGAGCTGCTAAGTGCATGTCGGAGTTTTTGGATGCCTAAAGGAAGCTGCAGCTCCAGGGTTAGTAGGGCTGTGAATGGGACATTGGTAGAGGTTTCAGGAAAGCAAGAGCATTCGGGGCTGGGATGTTTTCCTTGGGAGCAGGGCCCTGACGTTTGCAGTTTTGAGGCTTGAATCTCGAAAATGGCTAGAGAGCTGCTAAGTGACATGTCGGAGTTTTTGGATGCATAAAGAAAGCTGCAGCTCCAGGGTTAGTAGGGCTGTGAATGGGACATTGGTAGAGGTTTCAGGAAAGAAAGAGCATTCGGGGCTGGCAGGTTTCGCCTGGGAGCAGGGCCCTGACGTTTGCAGTTTTGAGGCTTGAATCTCGAATATGGCTAGAGAGCTGCTAAGTCGCATGTCGGAGTTTTTGGATGCCTAAAGGAGCCTGCAGCTCCAGGGTTAGTAGGGCTGTGAATGGGCCATGGTAGAGGTTTCAGGAAAGAAGAGCATTCGGGGCTGGCAGGTTCGCCTGGGAGCAGGGCCCTGACGTTTGCAGTTTTGAGGCTTGAATCTCGAATATGGCTAGAGAGCTGCTAAGTCGCATGTCGGAGTTTTTGGATGCGTAAAGAAAGCTGCAGCGCCAGAGTTAGTAGGGCTGTGAATGGGACCATGGTAGAGGTTTCAGGAAAGAAAGAGCATTCGGGGCTGGGATGTTTTGCCTGGGAGCAGGGTCTGACGTTTGCAGTTTTGAGGCTTGAATCTCGAAAATGGCTAGAGAGCTGCTAAGTGCATGTCGGAGTTTTTGGATGCCTAAAGAAAGCTGCAGCTCCAGGGTTAGTAGGGCTGTGAATGGGACCATGGTAGAGGTTTCAGGAAAGAAAGAGCATTCGGGGCTGGGATGTTTCCTGGGAGCAGGGCCCTGACGTTTGCAGTTTTGAGGCTTGAATCTCGAAAATGGCTAGAGAGCTGCTAAGTCGCATGTCGGAGTTTTTGGATGCCTAAAGGAGCTGCAGCTCCAGGGTTAGTAGGGCTGTGAATGGGACCATGGTAGAGGTTTCAGGAAAGAAAGAGCATTCGGGGCTGGCAGGTTTCGCCTGGGAGCAGGGCCCTGACGTTTGCAGTTTTGAGGCTTGAATCTCGAAAATGGCTAGAGAGCTGCTAAGTGACATGTCGGAGTTTTTGGATGCCTAAAGAAAGCTGCAGCTCCAGGGTTAGTAGGGCTGTGAATGGGACCATGGTAGAGGTTTCAGGAAAGCAAGAGCATTCGGGGCTGGGATGTTTTCCTTGGGAGCAGGCCCTGACGTTTGCAGTTTTGAGGCTTGAATCTCGAAAATGGCTAGAGAGCTGCTAAGTGCATGTCGGAGTTTTTGGATGCCTAAAGGAGCTGCAGCTCCAGGGTTAGTAGGGCTGTGAATGGGACATTGGTAGAGGTTTCAGGAAAGAATAACCATTCGGGGCTGGCAGGTTTCGCCTGGGAGCAGGGCCCTGACGTTTGCAGTTTTGAGGCTTGAATCTCGAAAATGGCTAGAGAGCTGCTAAGTGACATGTCGGAGTTTTTGGATGCCTAAAGGAGCCTGCAGCTCCAGGGTTAGTAGGGCTGTGAATGGGACCATGGTAGAGGTTTCAGGAAAGCAAGAGCATTCGGGGCTGGGATGTTTTCCTTGGGAGCTGGGTCTGGACGTTTGCAGTTTTGAGGCTTGAATCTCGAATATGGCTAGAGAGCTGCTAAGTGAATGTCGGAGTTTTTGGATGCCTAAAGGAGCCTGCAGCTCCAGGGTTAGTAGGGCTGTGAATGGGACCATGGTAGAGGTTTCAGGAAAGCAAGAGCATTCGGGGCTGGATGTTTTCCTTGGGAGCAGGGTCTGACGTTTGCAGTTTTGAGGCTTGAATCTCGACTATGGCTAGAGAGCTGCTAAGTCGCATGTCGGAGTTTTTGGATGCCTAAAGGAGGCTGCAGCTCCAGGGTTAGTAGGGCTGTGAATGGGCCATGGTAGAGGTTTCAGGAAAGAAAGAGCATTCGGGGCTGGCAGGTTTCGCCTGGGAGCAGGGCCCTGACGTTTGCAGTTTTGAGGCTTGAATCTCCAATATGGCTAGAGAGCTGCTAAGTGACATGTCAGAGTTTTTGGATGCCTAAAGAAAGCTGAAGCGCCAGAGTTAGTAGGGCTGTGAATGGGACCATGGTAGAGGTTTCAGGAAAGCAAGAGCATTCGGGGCTGGGATGTTTTCTTGGGAGCAGGGTCTGGGTTTGCAGTTTTGAGGCTTGAATCTCGAAAACGGCTAGAGAGCTGCTAAGTCGCATGTCGGAGTTTTTGGATGCCTAAAGGAGCCTGCAGCTCCAGGGTTAGTAGGGCTGTGAATGGGACATTGGTAGAGGTTTCAGGAAAGCAAGAGCATTCGGGGCTGGCAGGTTTCGCCTGGGAGCAGGGCCCTGACGTTTGCAGTTTTGAGGCTTGAATCTCCAATATGGCTAGAGAGCTGCTAAGTCGCATGTCGGAGTTTTTAGATGCCTAAAGAAAGCTGCAGCTCCAGAGTTAGTAGGGCTGTGAATGGGACCATGGTAGAGGTTTCAGGAAAGCAAGAGCATTCGGGGCTGGGATGTTTTCCTTGGGAGCAGGGCCTGACGTTTGCAGTTTTGAGGCTTGAATCTCGAAAATGGCTAGAGAGCTGCTAAGTCGCATGTCGGAGTTTTTGGATGCCTAAAGGAGCCTGCAGCTCCAGGGTTAGTAGGGCTGTGAATGGGCCATGGTAGAGGTTTCAGGAAAGAAAGAGCATTCGGGGCTGGCAGGTTTCGCCTGGGAGCAGGGCCCTGACGTTTGCAGTTTTGAGGCTTGAATCTCGAAAATGGCTAGAGAGCTGCTAAGTGCATGTCGGAGTTTTTGGATGCCTAAAGAAAGCTGCAGCTCCAGGTTAGTAGGGCTGTGAATGGGACCATGGTAGAGGTTTCAGGAAAGCAAGAGCATTCGGGGCTGGCAGTTTTCCCTGGGAGCAGGGCCCTGACGTTTGCAGTTTTGAGGCTTGAATCTCGAAATGGCTAGAGAGCTGCTAAGTGCATGTCGGAGTTTTTGGATGCCTAAAGAAGCTGCAGCGCCAGGGTTAGTAGGGCTGTGAATGGGACATGGTAGAGGTTTCAGGAAAGCAAGAGCATTCGGGGCTGGGATGTTTTCCTGGGAGCAGGGCCTGACGTTTGCAGTTTTGAGGCTTGAATCTCGAAAATGGCTAGAGAGCTGCTAAGATGCATGTCGGAGTTTTTGGATGCCTAAAGGAGGCTGCAGCTCCAGGGTTAGTAGGGCTGTGAATGGCGCCATGGTAGAGGTTTCAGGAAAGAATAACCATTCGGGGCTGGGATGTTTTCCTTGGGAGCAGGGCCCTGACGTTTGCAGTTTTGAGGCTTGAATCTCGAAAATGGCTAGAGAGCTGCTAAGTGACATGTCGGAGTTTTTGGATGCATAAAGAAAGCTGCAGCTCCAGGGTTAGTAGGGCTGTGAATGGGACATGGTAGAGGTTTCAGGAAAGAAAGAGCATTCGGGGCTGGCAGTTTTCGCCTGGGAGCAGGGCCCTGACGTTTCCAGTTTTGAGGCTTGAATCTCGAAAATGGCTAGAGAGCCGCTCCATCGCATGTCGGAGTTTTTGGATGCCTAAAGGAGCCTGCAGCTCCAGGGTTAGTAGGGCTGTGAATGGGACCATGGTAGAGGTTTCAGGAAAGAAGAGCATTCGGGGCTGGGATGTTTTCCTTGGGAGCTGGGTCTGGACGTTTGCAGTTTTGAGGCTTGAATCTCGAAAATGGCTAGAGAGCTGCTAAGTCGCATGTCGGAGTTTTTAGATGCCTAAAGGAGCTGCAGCTCCAGGGTTAGTAGGGCTGTGAATGGGCCATGGTAGAGGTTTCAGGAAAGAAAGAGCATTCGGGGCTGGCAGGTTTCGCCTGGGAGCAGGGCCCTCGTTTGCAGTTTTGAGGCTTGAATCTCGAAAATGGCTAGAGAGCTGCTAAGTGCATGTCGGAGTTTTTGGATGCCTAAAGGAGCTGCAGCTCCAGGTTAGTAGGGCTGTGAATGGGACCATGGTAGAGGTTTCAGGAAAGCAAGAGCATTCGGGGCTGGCATGTTTTCCTGGGAGCAGGGCCCTGACGTTTGCAGTTTTGAGGCTTGAATCTCGAATATGGCTAGAGAGCTGCTAAGTCGCATGTCGGAGTTTTTGGATGCCTAAAGGAAGCTGCAGCTCCAGGGTTAGTAGGGCTGTGAATGGGACCATGGTAGAGGTTTCAGGAAAGCAAGAGCATTCGGGGCTGGGAGTTTTCCTTGGGAGCTGGGTCTGACGTTTGCAGTTTTGAGGCTTGAATCTCGAAAATGGCTAGAGAGCTGCTAAGTGACATGTCGGAGTTTTTGGATGCCTAAAGAAGCTGCAGCGCCAGAGTTAGTAGGGCTGTGAATGGGACCATGGTAGAGGTTTCAGGAAAGCAAGAGCATTCGGGGCTGGGATATTTTTCTTGGGAGCTGGGTCTGGACGTTTGCAGTTTTGAGGCTTGAATCTCGAAAATGGCTAGAGAGCTGCTAAGTCGCATGTCGGAGTTTTTAGATGCCTAAAGGAGCTGCAGCGCCAGAGTTAGTAGGGCTGTGAATGGGCCATGGTAGAGGTTTCAGGAAAGAAAGAGCATTCGGGGCTGGCAGGTTTCGCCTGGGAGCAGGGCCCTGACGTTTGCAGTTTTGAGGCTTGAATCTCGAAAATGGCTAGAGAGCTGCTAAGTCGCATGTCGGAGTTTTTGGATGCGTAAAGAAAGCTGCAGCTCCAGAGTTAGTAGGGCTGTGAATGGGACCATGGTAGAGGTTTCAGGAAAGCAAGAGCATTCGGGGCTGGATGTTTTCCTTGGGAGCTGGGCTGGACGTTTGCAGTTTTGAGGCTTGAATCTCGAAAATGGCTAGAGAGCTGCTAAGTCGCATGTCGGAGTTTTTGGATGCCTAAAGGAGCCTGCAGCTCCAGTGTTAGTAGGGCTGTGAATGGGGCCATGGTAGAGGTTTCAGGAAAGAAAGAGCATTCGGGGCTGGCAGTTTGCGCCTGGGAGCAGGGCCCTGACGTTTGCAGTTTTGAGGCTTGAATCTCGAAAATGGCTAGAGAGCTGCTAAGTCGCATGTCGGAGTTTTTGGATGCCTAAAGGAGCTGCAGCTCCAGGGTTAGTAGGGCTGTGAATGGGCCATGGTAGAGGTTTCAGGAAAGAAAGAGCATTCGGGGCTGGCAGGTTTCGCCTGGGAGCAGGGCCCTGACGTTTGCAGTTTTGAGGCTTGAATCTCGAAAATGGCTAGAGAGCTGCTAAGTGACATGTCGGAGTTTTTAGATGCCTAAAGGAGCCTGCAGCTCCAGGGTTAGTAGGGCTGTGAATGGGACCATGGTACAGGTTTCAGGAAAGAAAGAGCATTCGGGGCTGGGATGTTTTCCTTATGAGCTGGGTCTAGACGTTTGCAGTTTTGAGGCTTGAATCTCGAAAACGGCTAGAGAGCTGCTAAGTGCATGTCGGAGTTTTTGGATGCCTAAAGGAGCTGCAGCTCCAGGGTTAGTAGGGCTGTGAATGGGACCATGGTAGAGGTTTCAGGAAAGCAAGAGCATTCGGGGCTGGGAGGTTTCCCTGGGAGCAGGGTCTGACGTTTGCAGTTTTGAGGCTTGAATCTCGAAAATGGCTAGAGAGCTGCTAAGTGCATGTCGGAGTTTTTGGATGCCTAAAGGAGCCTGCAGCTCCAGGGTTAGTAGGGCTGTGAATGGGCCATGGTAGAGGTTTCAGGAAAGAAAGAGCATTCGGGGCTGGCAGGTTTCGCCTGGGAGCAGGGCCTGACGTTTGCAGTTTTGAGGCTTGAATCTCGAAAATGGCTAGAGAGCTGCTAAGTGCATGTCGGAGTTTTTGGATGCCTAAAGGAGCTGCAGCTCCAGGTTAGTAGGGCTGTGAATGGGACATGGTAGAGGTTTCAGGAAAGCAAGAGCATTCGGGGCTGGATGTTTTCCTGGGAGCAGGGTCTGACGTTTGCAGTTTTGAGGCTTGAATCTCGAAAATGGCTAGAGAGCTGCTAAGTCGCATGTCGGAGTTTTTAGATGCCTAAAGGAGCCTGCAGCTCCAGGGTTAGGAGGGCTGTGAATGGCGCCATGGTAGAGGTTTCAGGAAAGCAAGAGCATTCGGGGCTGGCATGTTTTCCTGGGAGCAGGGCCCTGACGTTTGCAGTTTTGAGGCTTGAATCTCGAAAATGGCTAGAGAGCTGCTAAGTGCATGTCGGAGTTTTTGGATGCCTAAAGGAGCTGCAGCTCCAGAGTTAGTAGGGCTGTGAATGGGCCATGGTAGAGGTTTCAGGAAAGAAGAGCATTCGGGGCTGGCAGGTTTCGCCTGGGAGCAGGGCCCTGACGTTTGCAGTTTTGAGGCTTGAATCTCGAATATGGCTAGAGAGCTGCTAAGTCGCATGTCGGAGTTTTTGGATGCCTAAAGGAGCTGCAGCTCCAGGGTTAGTAGGGCTGTGAATGGGACATGGTAGAGGTTTCAGGAAAGAAGAGCATTCGGGGCTGGCAGGTTTCGCCTGGGAGCAGGGCCCTGACGTTTGCAGTTTTGAGGCTTGAATCTCGAAAATGGCTAGAGAGCTGCTAAGTGCATGTCGGAGTTTTTGGATGCCTAAAGAAGCTGCAGCGCCAGGGTTAGTAGGGCTGTGAATGGGACCATGGTAGAGGTTTCAGGAAAGCAAGAGCATTCGGGGCTGGATGTTTTCCTTGGGAGCAGGCCCCTGACATTTGCAGTTTTGAGGCTTGAATCTCGAAAATGGCTAGAGAGCTGCTAAGTCGCATGTCGGAGTTTTTGGATGCGTAAGGAAAGCTGCAGCTCCAGGGTTAGTAGGGCTGTGAATGGGACATGGGAGAGGTTTCAGGAAAGAAACAGCATTCGGGGCTGGCAGGTTTCGCCAGGGAGCAGGGCCTGGACGTTTTCAGTTTTGAGGCTTGAATCTCGAATATGGCTAGAGAGCTGCTAAGTGCATGTCGGAGTTTTTGGATGCCTAAAGAAAGCTGCAGCTCCAGGGTTAGTAGGGCTGTGAATGGGGCCATGGTAGAGGTTTCAGGAAAGAAGAGCATTCGGGGCTGGGATGTTTTCCTTGGGAGCTGGGTCTGACGTTTGCAGTTTTGAGGCTTGAATCTCGAATATGGCTAGAGAGCTGCTAAGTGACATGTCGGAGTTTTTGGATGCCTAAAGGAAGCTGCAGCTCCAGGGTTAGTAGGGCTGTGAATGGGACCATGGTAGAGGTTTCAGGAAAGCAAGAGCATTCGGGGCTTGGATGTTTTCCTTGGGAGCTGGGTCTGGACGTTTGCAGTTTTGAGGCTTGAATCTCGAAAATGGCTAGAGAGCTGCTAAGTCGCATGTCGGAGTTTTTGGATGCCTAAAGGAGCCTGCAGCTCCAGGGTTAGTAGGGCTGTGAATGGGACATGGTAGAGGTTTCAGGAAAGCAAGAGCATTTGGGGCTGGCAGGTTTCGCCTGGGAGCAGGGCCCTGACGTTTGCAGTTTTGAGGCTTGAATCTCGAAAATGGCTAGAGAGCTGCTAAGTGACATGTCGGAGTTTTTGGATGCCTAAAGAAAGCTGCAGCTCCAGAGTTAGTAGGGCTGTGAATGGGACCATGGTAGAGGTTTCAGGAAAGAAAGAGCATTCGGGGCTGGGATGTTTTCCTTGGGAGCAGGGTCTGGACGTTTGCAGTTTTGAGGCTTGAATCTCGAAAATGGCTAGAGAGCTGCTAAGTCGCATGTCGGAGTTTTTGGATGCCTAAAGGAGGCTGCAGCTCCAGGGTTAGTAGGGCTGTGAATGGGGCCATGGTAGAGGTTTCAGGAAAGAAAGAGCATTCGGGGCTGGCAGGTTTCGCCTGGGAGCAGGGCCCTGACGTTTGCAGTTTTGAGGCTTGAATCTCGAAAATGGCTAGAGAGCTGCTAAGTGACATGTCGGAGTTTTTGGATGCCTAAAGAAAGCTGCAGCTCCAGAGTTAGTAGGGCTGTGAATGGGACATTGGTAGAGGTTTCAGGAAAGCAAGAGCATTCGGGGCTGGGATGTTTTCCTTGGGAGCTGGGTCCTGACGTTTGCAGTTTTGAGGCTTGAATCTCGAAAATGGCTAGAGAGCTGCTAAGTGCATGTCGGAGTTTTTGGATGCCTAAAGGAGCCTGCAGCTCCAGGTTTAGTAGGGCTGTGAATGGGGCCATGGTAGAGGTTTCAGGAAAGCAAGAGCATTCGGGGCTGGGATGTTTTCCTTGGGAGCTGGGTCTGGACGTTTGCAGTTTTGAGGCTTGAATCTCGAAATGGCTAGAGAGCTGCTAAGTGCATGTCGGAGTTTTTGGATGCCTAAAGGAGCTGCAGCTCCAGGTTAGTAGGGCTGTGAATGGGCCATGGTAGAGGTTTCAGGAAAGCAAGAGCATTCGGGGCTGGCAGGTTTCGCCTGGGAGCAGGGCCCTGACGTTTGCAGTTTTGAGGCTTGAATCTCGAATATGGCTAGAGAGCTGCTAAGTGCATGTCGGAGTTTTTGGATGCCTAAAGAAAGCTGCAGCTCCAGGTTAGTAGGGCTGTGAATGGGACCATGGTAGAGGTTTCAGGAAAGCAAGAGCATTCGGGGCTGGGAGTTTTCCTTGGGAGCAGGGCCCTGACGTTTGCAGTTTTGAGGCTTGAATCTCGAATATGGCTAGAGAGCTGCTAAGTGCATGTCGGAGTTTTTGGATGCCTAAAGAAAGCTGCAGCTCCAGGTTAGTAGGGCTGTGAATGGGACATGGTAGAGGTTTCAGGAAAGCAAGAGCATTCGGGGCTGGATGTTTCCTTGGGAGCTGGGTCTGGACGTTTGCAGTTTTGAGGCTTGAATCTCGAAAATGGCTAGAGAGCTGCTAAGTCGCATGTCGGAGTTTTTGGATGCCTAAAGGAGCCTGCAGCTCCAGGGTTAGTAGGGCTGTGAATGGGCCATGGTAGAGGTTTCAGGAAAGAAAGAGCATTCGGGGCTGGCAGTTTCGCCTGGGAGCAGGGCCCTGACGTTTGCAGTTTTGAGGCTTGAATCTCGAAAATGGCTAGAGAGCTGCTAAGTGACATGTCGGAGTTTTTGATGCCTAAAGGAGCTGCAGCTCCAGGGTTAGTAGGGCTGTGAATGGGACCATGGTAGAGGTTTCAGGAAAGCAAGAGCATTCGGGGCTGGGATGTTTTCTTGGGAGCTGGGTCTGGACGTTTGCAGTTTTGAGGCTTGAATCTCGAAATGGCTAGAGAGCTGCTAAGTCGCATGTCGGAGTTTTTGGATGCCTAAAGGAGCTGCAGCTCCAGGGTTAGTAGGGCTGTGAATGGGCCATGGTAGAGGTTTCAGGAAAGAAAGAGCATTCGGGGCTGGCAGGTTTCGCCTGGGAGCAGGGCCCTGACGTTTGCAGTTTTGAGGCTTGAATCTCGAAAATGGCTAGAGAGCTGCTAAGATGCATGTCGTAGTTTTTGGATGCCTAAAGGAGCCTGCAGCTCCAGGGTTAGTAGGGCTGTGAATGGCGCCATCGTAGAGGTTTCAGGAAAGAAAGAGCATTCGGGGCTGGGATGTTTTCCTTGGGAGCTGGTCTGACGTTTGCAGTTTTGAGGCTTGAATCTCGAAAATGGCTAGAGAGCTGCTAAGTGCATGTCGGAGTTTTTGGATGCCTAAAGGAGCTGCAGCTCCAGGGTTAGTAGGGCTGTGAATGGGACCATGGTAGAGGTTTCAGGAAAGAAGAGCATTCGGGGCTGGGATGTTTTCCTTGGGAGCAGGGTCTGACGTTTGCAGTTTTGAGGCTTGAATCTCGAAAATGGCTAGAGAGCTGCTAAGTGCATGTCGGAGTTTTTGGATGCCTAAAGGAGCTGCAGCTCCAGGTTAGTAGGGCTGTGAATGGGCCATGGTAGAGGTTTCAGGAAAGAAAGAGCATTCGGGGCTGGCATGTTTTCCTTGGAGCAGGGCCCTGGACGTTTGCAGTTTTGAGGCTTGAATCTCGAATATGGCTAGAGAGCTGCTAAGTCGCATGTCGGAGTTTTTGGATGCCTAAAGGAGCCTGCAGCTCCAGGTTAGTAGGGCTGTGAATGGGGCCATGGGAGAGGTTTCAGGAAAGCAAGAGCATTCGGGGCTGGCAGGTTTCGCCTGGGAGCAGGGCCCTGACGTTTGCAGTTTTGAGGCTTGAATCTCGAAAATGGCTAGAGAGCTGCTAAGTCGCATGTCGGAGTTTTTGGATGCCTAAAGAAAGCTGCAGCTCCAGGGTTAGTAGGGCTGTGAATGGGCCATGGTAGAGGTTTCAGGAAAGCAAGAGCATTCGGGGCTGGGATATTTTCCTTGGGAGCTGGGCCCTGACGTTTGCAGTTTTGAGGCTTGAATCTCGAAAATGGCTAGAGAGCTGCTAAGTCGCATGTCGGAGTTTTTGGATGCCTAAGGAGCCTGCAGCTCCAGGGTTAGTAGGGCTGTGAATGGGACATTGGTAGAGGTTTCAGGAAAGAAAGAGCATTCGGGGCTGGCAGGTTTCGCCTGGGAGCAGGGCCCTGACGTTTGCAGTTTTGAGGCTTGAATCTCGAAAATGGCTAGAGAGCTGCTAAGTGCATGTCGGAGTTTTTGGATGCCTAAAGAAGCTGCAGCTCCAGAGTTAGTAGGGCTGTGAATGGGACCATGGTAGAGGTTTCAGGAAAGCAAGAGCATTCGGGGCTGGGATGTTTTCCTTGGGAGCTGGGTCTGGACGTTTGCAGTTTTGAGGCTTGAATCTCGAAAACGGCTAGAGAGCTGCTAAGTCGCATGTCGGAGTTTTTGGATGCCTAAAGGAGCTGCAGCTCCAGGGTTAGTAGGGCTGTGAATGGGGCCATGGTAGAGGTTTCAGGAAAGAAAGAGCATTCGGGGCTGGCAGGTTTCGCCTGGGAGCAGGGCCCTGACGTTTGCAGTTTTGAGGCTTGAATCTCGACTATGGCTAGAGAGCTGCTAAGATGAATGTCGTAGTTTTTGGATGCCTAAAGAAAGCTGCAGCGCCAGAGTTAGTAGGGCTGTGAATGGGACATTGGTAGAGGTTTCAGGAAAGCAAGAGCATTCGGGGCTGGATGTTTTCCTTGGAGCTGGGTCTGGACGTTTGCAGTTTTGAGGCTTGAATCTCGAAAATGGCTAGAGAGCTGCTAAGTCGCATGTCGGAGTTTTTGGATGCCTAAAGGAGCCTGCAGCTCCAGGGTTAGTAGGGCTGTGAATGGGGCCATGGTAGAGGTTTCAGGAAAGAAAGAGCATTCGGGGCTGGGAGGTTTTCCTGGGAGCAGGGCCTGACGTTTGCAGTTTTGAGGCTTGAATCTCGAAATGGCTAGAGAGCTGCTAAGTCGCATGTCGGAGTTTTTGGATGCCTAAAGGAGCTGCAGCGCCAGGGTTAGTAGGGCTGTGAATGGGACCATGGTAGAGGTTTCAGGAAAGCAAGAGCATTCGGGGCTGGCAGGTTTCGCCTGGGAGCAGGGCCCTGACGTTTGCAGTTTTGAGGCTTGAATCTCGAATATGGCTAGAGAGCTGCTAAGTCGCATGTCGGAGTTTTTGGATGCCTAAAGGAGGCTGCAGCTCCAGGGTTAGTAGGGCTGTGAATGGGCCATGGTAGAGGTTTCAGGAAAGAAAGAGCATTCGGGGCTGGCAGGTTTCGCCTGGGAGCAGGGCCTGACGTTTGCAGTTTTGAGGCTTGAATCTCGAAAATGGCTAGAGAGCTGCTAAGATGCATGTCGTAGTTTTTGGATGCCTAAAGGAGCCTGCAGCTCCAGGGTTAGTAGGGCTGTGAATGGGACATTGGTAGAGGTGTCAGGAAAGAATAACCATTAGGGGCTGGCAGGTTTCGCCTGGGAGCAGGGCCCTGACGTTTGCAGTTTTGAGGCTTGAATCTCGAAAATGGCTAGAGAGCTGCTAAGTCGCATGTCGGAGTTTTTGGATGCCTAAAGGAAGCTGCAGCTCCAGGGTTAGTAGGGCTGTGAATGGGACCATGGTAGAGGTTTCAGGAAAGAAGAGCATTCGGGGCTGGCAGGTTTCGCCTGGGAGCAGGGCCTGACGTTTGCAGTTTTGAGGCTTGAATCTCGAAATGGCTAGAGAGCTGCTAAGTGACATGTCGGAGTTTTTGGATGCCTAAAGAAAGCTGCAGCTCCAGGGTTAGTAGGGCTGTGAATGGGACCATGGTAGAGGTTTCAGGAAAGCAAGAGCATTCGGGGCTGGCAGGTTTTCGCCTGGGAGCAGGGCCTGACGTTTGCAGTTTTGAGGCTTGAATCTCGAAAATGGCTAGAGAGCTGCTAAGTGCATGTCGGAGTTTTTGGATGCCTAAAGGAGCTGCAGCTCCAGGGTTAGTAGGCTGTGAATGGGCCATGGTAGAGGTTTCAGGAAAGAAGAGCATTCGGGGCTGGCAGGTTTCGCCTGGGAGCAGGGCCCTGACGTTTGCAGTTTTGAGGCTTGAATCTCGAAAATGGCTAGAGAGCTGCTAAGTGCATGTCGGAGTTTTTGGATGCCTAAAGGAGCTGCAGCTCCAGGGTTAGTAGGGCTGTGAATGGGGCCATGGTAGAGGTTTCAGGAAAGAAGAGCATTCGGGGCTGGCAGGTTTCGCCTGGGAGCAGGGCCCTGACGTTTGCAGTTTTGAGGCTTGAATCTCGATATGGCTAGAGAGCTGCTAAGTGCATGTCGGAGTTTTTGGATGCCTAAAGGAGCTGCAGCTCCAGGGTTAGTAGGGCTGTGAATGGGCCATGGTAGAGGTTTCAGGAAAGAAGAGCATTCGGGGCTGGAGGTTTTCCTGGGAGCTGGGTCTGACGTTTGCAGTTTTGAGGCTTGAATCTCGAAAATGGCTAGAGAGCTGCTAAGTCGCATGTCGGAGTTTTTGGATGCCTAAAGGAGCTGCAGCTCCAGGGTTAGTAGGGCTGTGAATGGGGACATGGTAGAGGTTTCAGGAAAGCAAGAGCATTCGGGGCTGGAGTTTTTCCTTGGAGCAGGGTCTGACGTTTGCAGTTTTGAGGCTTGAATCTCGAAAATGGCTAGAGAGCTGCTAAGTCGCATGTCGGAGTTTTTGGATGCTAAAGGAGGCTGCAGCTCCAGGGTTAGTAGGGCTGTGAATGGGACCATGGTAGAGGTTTCAGGAAAGAAAGAGCATTCGGGGCTGGCAGGTTTCGCCTGGGAGCAGGGCCCTGACGTTTGCAGTTTTGAGGCTTGAATCTCGAATATGGCTAGAGAGCTGCTAAGTCGCATGTCGGAGTTTTTGGATGCCTAAAGGAGCCTGCAGCTCCAGGGTTAGTAGGGCTGTGAATGGGGCCATGGTAGAGGTTTCAGGAAAGCAAGAGCATTCGGGGCTGGCATGTTTTCCTTGGGAGCTGGGCTGGCCTGACGTTTGCAGTTTTGAGGCTTGAATCTCGAAAATGGCTAGAGAGCTGCTAAGTCGCATGTCGGAGTTTTTGGATGCTAAAGAAAGCTGCAGCTCCAGGGTTAGTAGGGCTGTGAATGGGCCATGGTAGAGGTTTCAGGAAAGCAAGAGCATTCGGGGCTGGATGTTTTCCTTGGGAGCTGGGTCTGACGTTTGCAGTTTTGAGGCTTGAATCTCGAATATGGCTAGAGAGCTGCTAAGTGCATGTCGGAGTTTTTGGATGCCTAAAGGAGCTGCAGCTCCAGGGTTAGTAGGGCTGTGAATGGGCCATGGTAGAGGTTTCAGGAAAGAAAGAGCATTCGGGGCTGGCAGGTTTCGCCTGGGAGCGGGCCCTGACGTTTGCAGTTTTGAGGCTTGAATCTCGACTATGGCTAGAGAGCTGCTAAGTGCATGTCGGAGTTTTTGGATGCCTAAAGGAGCTGCAGCTCCAGGGTTAGTAGGGCTGTGAATGGGACCATGGTAGAGGTTTCAGGAAAGAAAGAGCATTCGGGGCTGGATGTTTTCCTTGGGAGCAGGGTCTGGACGTTTGCAGTTTTGAGGCTTGAATCTCGAAAATGGCTAGAGAGCTGCTAAGTCGCATGTCGGAGTTTTTGGATGCCTAAAGGAGCCTGCAGCTCCAGGGTTAGTAGGGCTGTGAATGGGCCATGGTAGAGGTTTCAGGAAAGCAAGAGCATTCGGGGCTGGCAGGTTCGCCTGGGAGCAGGGCCCTGACGTTTGCAGTTTTGAGGCTTGAATCTCGAAAACGGCTAGAGAGCTGCTAAGTCGCATGTCGGAGTTTTTGGATGCCTAAAGGAGGCTGCAGCTCCAGGGTTAGTAGGGCTGTGAATGGGACCATGGTAGAGGTTTCAGGAAAGCAAGAGCATTCGGGGCTTGGATGTTTTCCTTGGGAGCTGGGTCTGGACGTTTGCAGTTTTGAGGCTTGAATCTCGAAAATGGCTAGAGAGCTGCTAAGTCGCATGTCGGAGTTTTTGGATGCCTAAAGGAGCCTGCAGCTCCAGGGTTAGTAGGGCTGTGAATGGGACCATGGTAGAGGTTTCAGGAAAGCAAGAGCATTCGGGGCTGGCAGGTTTCGCCTGGGAGCAGGGCCCTGACGTTTGCAGTTTTGAGGCTTGAATCTCGAAAACGGCTAGAGAGCTGCTAAGTGCATGTCGGAGTTTTTGGATGCTAAAGAAAGCTGCAGCTCCAGGGTTAGTAGGGCTGTGAATGGGACATTGGTAGAGGTTTCAGGAAAGAATAACCATTCGGGGCTGGCAGGTTTCGCCTGGGAGCAGGGCCCAGACGTTTGCAGTTTTGAGGCTTGAATCTCGAAAATGGCTAGAGAGCTGCTAAGTGACATGTCGGAGTTTTTGGATGC
>NW_026561524.1:0-30411 GCF_028858705.1 Grus americana
GAGAGCGCGCGCGCGCGGTGAGGCCGTTGCCCGGTGTCCCCAGACGAGCGCTACCGGTCGAAACTCTCCGGAAGCCTGTCCGGCAGCCCCAGGCCGCCCCCGAGCCCTGGCGTGAAGCGGCAAGCTGGCCCTCGCCTGTGCCGCTTTCTTCCTGAACGGGGTGCTGGCGGCGGCGCAGCGGCAGCAGCGCAGGGAAAGAGCGGCGTCTCCGGAAGCCCCTGCAGAAGGAGGAGGGTCTCCGGCCAGGGCCGACCTCCGGTAGTAACGGCCACTGCTTTTTCTTTCCCTCTCCCCCGGCCGCGCTGAGGACGTGGTTGCCCGTCCCCCCCTTGGGGATGCCGTCGACTGCACCCGCCTCGCCTGTGCCTGGCCTGGCTCGCCTCGTGGCGTGGGGGCGAAAAGGGACAGGCGGCGGAGCGCTTACCGGCCGTGGACAGGAGCTGCCCTAAGGGAAGCTGGAATGGCCAGAGAAAGGTGAAGAAGAAGAAGAAGAAGAAGAGATGGAAGGCTCTCCGGCCGGCAGCTGCCTCCCGCTGCAGGCAAGAGAGCGCCTGCCTCGCCGGGTGAGGAAAGATCCCTCGTTGCGCTCCGCGGCAGGTCAGGCTGCCGACGGGCACCGCAGGGTCGCCACGCGTAATCCAAAGCACGGTGCGGCCGCGTACCGAGGGAGGGAGGCAGGGAGGCAGGCTACTCATCTAGGCAGACTCGTCTCCTCGGAGCTGTAAGACACCCGTGTATTCTCTTAGGCGGAGGACAGCCGAGCGACCGGAGTGACAGCAAAGGAAAGGCGGAGAGCAGGAGAAAGAAGCGTCTGCGCTGGCAAGCTCTCCCGGCAGCGCCGAGAGCCAGAGCTGCGGTGAGTCCTGGGCCCGCGGGGCCCCATCGCCTCTCCTCTGCGTCGCGGGCCCTCCTCTGCCCCCCTCGCTTTCCCACCCCGCTGTGGGGTTTTTTGGTTTGCTTTCTGCTCCCCGCTATGTTCTTTTTCCATCTCGCTCTGACGGGCTGCCTGTCCCCACCTTTTTTAGGTCCTCGCTCTCTCTGCCCGTAGCCCGTGGCTATTGTTTCCTTCTCTCTCTCCCTGTCTCTCTGTCCGGCCCCCAGCCACTGTTTCTGCATTCCTCCCCCTCGGTCCTGTAGCCGTCGGTATTTCTGCCGTCTCTGGCTCTCTCTGTGCGGCTCCTCGTTCCTGTTGTTCGAGGTCTTCCTTCTCGGCTCCGTAGCGAGTCGTCGTGAGTCTCTCTCTTTCTCCGTCCCTCTTGAGCCTCTTCCCTGCCCCTCGTTTTGAAGGCCCGCCTCTCTGTCCCGGCACCGTCGCTACGGTTCCTTTTTTCGGTCTGGCTCCGTCTCGCTCCCCGTCCCTGTTTTTCTAAAGTCTCCCCTCTCTGCCTCCTAGCCCGTCGGTACCTTTTTCTTTCCCCGTCGCGGTTCGTCTGGCTCCCTGTCCCTCTTTCTTCCTTCCTTCCTTCCTCCCTGTCTGCCCCGCAGCCCGTCCCTTCGTTCCTTTCTCCTTCCCTCTCTGTCCCTCTCCCGGTCCCCGCTTTAAACTCTGCTTCTCTGCCGGTAGCTCGCCACCGTCTTACCTTTCCCCGTCTCTCTCTCTGTCCAGCTCCCTCTCTCGAATCTTCAATTCCTCCCTGTCGCTGCAGAAGCCTGTCGGGACTTTTTCCCCTGCCCGGCTTGCCTCTCCCTGTCTCGCGATTCCTCCCTCTCTGCCCTCTTAGCCGCGACCGTTTTTATATTCTCCGTCTCTCCCTCGGTCCGCCTCGAGATCCCGATTGTTTTTTAAAGCGACCGAATCGTCGAGGTTGGCAGAGACCTTTACGATTATCGGGTGGAACCGCGAACCTGGCGCTGGCAAGTCCCCCTCTGCCCCGCAGCCCGTCCCTTCCCTTCCGACGGCCTCTTTCCTTCTCCACCTCCCTCTGTCCGGCTCCCGCCCCTCTTTTCCACTTCCGCCCTCTGTACCCTGTGGCTTTCCCCCTCTTCTTTCTCTCTCTGTCTCTGTTTGAGGAGGAGCAGCTGCCGCCCCAGCGTTCGCACCCCGTTCACGGTGTCGCGCGCACGCTTCTTCTCGGGCGCGCTTCCTCCTCCTCCTCCTCCGGGCTCGACCCGAGGCTTCCCGGCAGCAGTCTCCGGTGTCGGATTTTGTAAAATAATTAACGTAACTGAAAGGTGCAGCAGCGGGATCGGCCCGGGCGGGGCGCCTCCAAGAGAGGGACCCCGAACAAAGAAATCCCGGGGCCGTTCCACGCTTGGGTCCCGGACACCCGCCCCTCGCGCGCTGTCCGCGCGTCCCTTAGTCCCGCGGTGACTTTTGGTCTGGGGTCTTCTACCGTCGTCTCGGATTCTTCTTCTGTATAGCTGTGGGCGGTGCGTTATTCCACAGGTGCTGCTGCGCCGATGCTCCGTACGTTCGCAGTAACGGGTAGAGCGGAAGGCTCCGTGGCCAGGGAAGAGCGGCACGGACGCGTTCCTGCTCGCTCCGTTGCACCGGAATTTCGACGGCTGGGTTCGGCCGCTAAATTGATGGCGCTACCGGAAGAAATTTCACAAAAGTGAGTACTGTGCTTGTCTTTAATCTTTTAAAGTAATTTTTCTACGGGCGCCCGGTCCGTGGCTTAGATATTTGGTTTGCGGCGAAACAGACCCGGAACGTGGCTCCAAGTAGCGTTCCGATTCGCTGAAATTCCCCGTAGTCAGAGAGCAAGAATGGTGAATGTTGCTTGGCGGTTTGAAATCTCAGGCTTTCTCTGAAAGCTGACCTGCCAGAATGAGCCGAAAGCAGGCCGAACGCCAATAGGGATGCCGCAGAAAAGGTCCTCTTCTTGACAGGAGAAGAGCTTGGCGAAACGTCAGCGCCGTTTCCCGTAGGGCCTCCGACGTACCGGTTCGGCAAGCGTGGGCTTTGTGCGATTCCCTCGGGGACGATGGCGAACAAACTTGTACGGCAGAGAGTATCTTAGCTTACTTTCCATCTCCTGCTCGGTTACTTGCAGAATATTTAATTTGGCGTCGCACGGACCCAGAGGGACGGGTCCCCAACTCATGCTGGTAGGGCAACCCCAGTACCAGCCGGTAAAATCGGAAAAGAGTGCGACGTTTTGAAACGTTTGCCTTGCGTGGAGAAGGGCCGTCTCTCGTTAGGCAACTGAATTCTGCGACCGATTTCCACGCCTCACGCGCGTGCGTGCGCGCACACGCGCCCCCCCCCCACCCCCCCCCCCAACAGGCAGGCTTTGAAGGAGGCAGTCCCTAAGGCAACGCGATCTAAAACGTGGAAGTTTTTTTTTCTATTTTTAATAGTTTCTTACGGATAGGAGGCTCGTGTGAGCGTTTAGCCTGTCCTGTCCTTAATTCTGAACCCACTGGCTGGTGCAGAAGGACGGTCGTGTGACAAAAACAGCATGAAATTTGTCCCTGTGCCGGCTGCGTCCCGTGGTAAAGGAGTACATCTGTTATTCCTGCGTGAAAGATGTTTGATGAGCGTACCGCATCGTCAGAGCTGCTCTTGGTCTGCCTGCAAGCCGTGGGTTATGATTTAGAAATACGTTCGCCTACCGTTCCTTAACTGTGTTGTTTTGGTTTTTATTTTTTCAAAGAAAGGGTGGCTTTTTCGTCGATCTCTTTGTGAGAGTATCAAATCAGGCGGCGGTAAATACGTAGAAGCAACTAGGCGTACTACGGCGTGTACCGGACAGCGTTGGCGTGCCGCTCTGCTAGCAGCGGAGAGCCAGATGAGGATGCCCGTGGTAAGTACTCGCTCTGCCTCCGGCTGAACGGAAAGATTCTCATGTTGTGGGTTCCTGGGCTTGTCTGTGTGTTTAGCATTACTTTTTTTTTTTTTTTTTTTTTTTTTTTAATATGAAACAGGGTCAGATAATTGTTGATGAGTGGGACTTTGCGTACTCCTTTAGGTAGTTTTTCGTACTGAACCTTAGATCAGTTACAAAACTTAATCTTTGTGCAGTTTACACGTTTTGTAGCAACTACAAAGACATTTATCCTGTAGGTAAGCTGAAAATAAAAATGCGGTTTCTCACCTGATTTTTCTTTCGGAGGAACGCTCGCCCCCAGCGGCTGGTTTTTTTTGCTAGTGTTGTCAGGGGAAGGAACGGCGGCGCTTGCCTGGTTTCTTCCCCTAGCCAGGGACCTGAAACTTTGTTTTCCTCAGCTGTTTTCACTAGAAATTTACAAGTGTCGGTGGTCAACAGTGGCAGAGAATTGGGTGGCGTTTTCAATTTCAAAGGGAAGGAACGTGTTGATGTTAATTCTGTTACCAAAAGCGAAGTACCAGCTGCTTCCTCTTTCTAGATCTTCTCTCCTTTCGCCGTCCTCCCCGAGGGGTAACGTGGCCACGCCGTATACCTTTTCTGCTCTGGTACCGTTCGTTTGATACGCAGGAGCGCTGTGAAATAAATAGAAGGGCTACGGACAGACATCTGCCATCGTTGCGGCTGCCTTAAATCGTGTATATTGTCCCTTTAGCCCGTCATTTCCTTTCCGCTCAGTTGAGTTACGTGCAGCGTTAGGTTCCAGTCGAGAGCGGTGCCGCCGAACAACGCTCTCGGAGCGTGCGCGGAGGAGGGCGACCGAGATGGCGAGAGGTCTCCGAGGCGAGACTTAGGGGGAGCGGCTGAGGTCACTTGGTTTGTTCAGCTTGGAGAAGGGAAGGCCGAGGGGTGACCTCATCGCAGTCTACACCTTCCTCGAGGGGGACGGCGGAGGGGGAGGCGCTGACCTCCGCTCTCTCCGGTGACCGGCACTAGGACCCGAGGAAACGGGACGAAGCTGCGTCAGGGCAAGTTCAGACCGGACGTTGGGAAAAGGCTTTTCACTGAGAGGGCGGTCGGTCAGTCACGGAACAGGCTCCCCAGGGAAGCGGTCGCAGCCACCGAGCCTGTCAGGAGTTCAAGGAGCGTCTGAACGATGCTCTTAGTCGCACGGTTTAGTTTTAGGTAGTCCCGCGTGGAGCGGGGGCTTGGTCTCGGCGATCCGTATGGGTCCCTTCCAACTTGAGATACTCTATGATTCTGTGAAATCTTCTGGGTTAGAAACGACCTTATTGTAATAGAGAATTCGCTGAACGTGGCTTTGTGCAAGGACTGTCGTCTTAGAATATCTTTTTTTTTTTTCTTCCCCCCCCCCCCCCCCCGATATGAGAAAAGCTCTGTCCAGAGATATGGAGACGAAATCAGTTGTACCTCACCCTGTGACACCGGAAGACATTGAGTAACTGTAAGCTGTGATGCTCAGTGAAATTACTAAGAGCGTTAAGTTTCCCGTGCCTTTGCTTTCACTCTCCCATTCTCTTGTCTTGCGGCACGTCGCATTTTTGAGGCCGTGGAAGCGACACCGGGAGCGATGGGTTGTCAGAACCAGGTCCTCCTGCCTGTCGCTGGTTTTGCTTACCTTCGCCGTCTCTGTGTACCAGCCTGCATCTCTCTCTCTGTTCCTCAATCCCTGTCCTCTCTTCTCTGTTCTGCTTTGTTTCGCTGCGTATGTCCCGTTCCCTGTCCCACCGTTATCCTTCCTTCCTTCTTCCTCGCCTTTTTCTTTGTCCTTTTGTCCTGCTCCCCGACCCTGTTTCTCGCTCCATCTGACCGTCCTTTTCCTGGCACCTTTGTGTCTCTGCTCCTTGCCCCCGTCTTTCTCTCCCCTCTGCCCAGTCCTCGTCTCCCTCTTTTGTCTCTCTGTCCCTCTGTCCTCCTTCTGCCTCTGCCCCTCTGTCCTGCTCCCTGCCCCTCTTGTTCTCACTCTGCCCCAGCGTCCCGCTCCCCGGTCCTCTTTCCCTCTGTTGCTCTCTCCTTTTATCTCTCCTTCTCCCTGCTCCCCAGCTCGGTTCTCTCACGCTCCCGCTTCCTTTTTTTATTCTCTGTTGCTCTGTCCTGCTCCCGTGCCGCTGTCCCTCGCCGTACCTCTCGGTCCGGCTCCCTGCCCTTATTCTCTTTTCCTCCCTCGCCGTGGCGCTGCCCGCCCAGGGTCGTTTCTGCCTCTCTGTCCCGCTCCCCGTCCTGGTTTGTCGGTCGCCGTCCCGCTGCCTCTCTTCCTGCCGCTTCTTCCTCCCTCTCTGTCAGGCTCCCTGTCCCCGTCCTTCACTCGCCGTCCCTTTCCTTGCCTCGTGCTTTCTCGCTCGCCGCCGCCGCCCCCGCCCCCCCCATCCAGCTGGCTGCCCCTTTTCTCCTCTCTTCTAGCGTCCTGCAGCTGGCTCCTCGGTTTTGGCGGCAGCCTGCACATAGCAGCCCAGCTCTCCAGCAGCCTGACGGACCCGACCCGTGAGTCCTGGGTAGGACAGCCGAGGTGCCCCAGGGCCGGGCCCCGAGCCCCGGTGCGGAGTCTCTCCCGGAACCGGCTCTGTGTGTGACTGAATAAACGCTTGCGGTCTCTTTTGCCGTGCCGGCTGCGTTGGCGCTTCCTTGGCGGGGGGGGCGAGGGCCGTGATGGAGGGCAGGGGAGGAGGTGTGTGTGGGGGTATTAACGTATTCAACAAGGTCACATTGCTCGCATCCTCGGGATCCAAAAGTGATGCTTCTTGGCTCCGCCCCTGACCCACGCCAAACGCCGCCCCTGACCCACGCCAAACGCCGCCCCCACGCCAAAACGCCCGCCCCCCACGCAAACTCCGCCCCCCCCACAGCCAAACGCCGCCCCCCACGCAACGCCGCCCCCCCTACGCAAACTCTCCCGCCCATGAACTCACACCAAGCCATGCCCCCAAGCTAACTCCACCCCCAACTCCTGCCAAGCCCCGCCCCTCACGGAAACTCCGCCCCCTCACGCAAACTCCGCCCCCACACTCACGCAAAGCCCCGCCCCCGTGCAAACTCCGCCCCTCATGCAAACTCCACGCCCCCGATGCACACAAACCCCGCCCCTGACGCAAACTCCGCCCCCGTGCAAACTCCGCCCCGATGCATGCCAAGCCCCGCCCCTCACGCAAACTCCGCCCCGATGCAAACTCCGCCCCCGACGCACGCCAAGCCCCACCCCTCACGCAAACTCCGCCCCCGACGCAAACTCCGCCCCTCACGCAAACTCCGCCCATCACGCAAAACTCCGCCCCGCGACGCAACGCCCAAGCCCCGCCCCCCACGCAAACTCCGCCCCGACGCAAGCCAATCCCCGCCCCTGACGCAAACCCGCCCCTCACGCAAACTCTAAAAATCGCCCCTCACGCAAACTCCGCCCCCGACGCAAGCCAAGCCCGCCCCTCACGCAAACTCCGCCCCCGACGCAAACTCCGCCCCCGCACGCAACTCCGCCCCTCACGCAAACTCCGCCCCGACGCACGCCAAGCCCGCCCCTGACGCAAACTCCGCCCCCGACGCAAACTCCGCCCGCGCGACGCACGCCAAGCCCCGCCCCTCACGCAAACTCCGCCCCCGACGCACGCCAAGCCCCGCCCCCACGCAGCGCACAGCGCATGCTCGCTCGGTGCTGCCGCCTAGCGACCAAATTTCGGTACTGCAGCGGCAGCGCCGCGCATGCGCAGTGCAGCGCCACGCCCCCTCCCGGAACCGGCTGCCGGCAGCCGGTGTGCAGGGGCTGCTGTGAGCCGAGGGAGGAGCGGAGGCGTCGCCGGGCTGCGGCTGCACGGAGGGAGAAGGTGAGCGGGGCAGCGGGACGGACCGGCGGGTCCCGGGGAAAGCCCCGAGGAGGGCGGCGGCAGCGGTGCCGCCTCCGAGGAGAGGCGGGGGGCGGGGGGGCGGCGGTCCGTGTCACAGAGGGGAGGGGGGCTGCCCGGAGCCGTGCGGCGGGTGGGGGGGTGCGCGCCGTGTCGGAACCGGGCGGGGAGACCGTCCGGAGCCGCGCGGCGGGGGCTGCCCGGAGCCGGCGGGCGTCCGCGCCTTTCGGAGGTGGCTGAGGGGAGGCGGCGGGGGGGCGCCAGCCCGGAGCCGCGCTGCGGAGCTCGGGGCTGCCGTCGCGGCTCGGCGGGGCTTTCGGGTGAGTCGGCTTTGGGGTGAGGGCACGGGACGGTGTCCCCGCAGGGTCAGGAAGCGTGGAAGGCTGCCTCCCGCGGCACGCCGGAGTTGCAGTCTTGGGGCACGCGGCTGCTGGTCGGCCATATTGGCTCCCCGGAGCACGCCGGGAAGTGTAGTCTTACGGCACTCTAATGGCTGCCACGCGGCGCTTGCCAGTGCGTGCCGGGAGGCGTCGTTTTCGCGGACGTGGCTGCCGGACAGCCCGACTTGCTCTCGCAGGAGCGCGAGGTTGGGGTTTTTTTGCCGGTTTCGAGTGGTTTTCTGCAGGCTTCCAGCCGCTCCCGAGCAGCGGTGCGGCCGTGCTACGAGAGCGCGCGCGCGCGGTGAGGCGTTGCCCGGTGTCCCGAGACGAGCGCTACCGGTCGGACTCTCCGGAAGCCTGTCCGGCAGCCCCAGGCCGCCCCCGAGCCCTGGCGTGAAGGCGGCAAGCTGGCCCTCGCCTGTGCCGCTTTCTTCCTGAACGGGGTGCTGGCGGCGGCGGCAGCGGCAGCAGCGCGGGGAAAGAGCGGCGTCTCCGGAAGCCCCTGCAGAAGGAGGAGGGTCTCCGGCCAGGGCCGACCTCCGGTAGTAACGGCCACTGCTTTTTCTTTCCCTCTCCCAGGCCGCGCTGAGGACGTGGTTGCCCGTCCCTCCCTTGGGGATGCCGTCGACTGCACCCGCCTCGCCTGTGCCTGGCCTGGCTCGCCTCGTGGCGTGGGGGCGAAAAGGGACAGGCGGCGGAGCGCTTACCCGCCGTGGACAGGAGCTGCCCTAAGGGAAGCTGGAATGGCCAGAGAAAGGTGAAGAAGAAGAAGAAGAAGAAGAGATGGAAGGCTCTCCGGCCGGCAGCTGCCTCCCGCTGCAGGCAAGAGAGCGCCTGCCTCGCCGCGTGAGGAAAGATCCCTCGTTGCGCTCCGCGGCAGGTCAGGCTGCCGACGGGCACCGCAGGGTCGCCACGCGTAATCCAAAGCACGGTGCGGCCCGCGTACCGAGGGAGGGAGGCAGGGAGGCAGGCTACTCATCTAGGCAGACTCGTCTCCTCGGAGCTGTAAGACACCCGTGTATTCTCTTAGGCGGAGGACAGCCGAGCGACCGGAGTGACAGCAAAGGAAAGGCGGAGAGCAGGAGAAAGAAGCGTCTGCGCTGGCAAGCTCTCCCGGCAGCGCCGAGAGCCAGAGCTGCGGTGAGTCCTGGGCCCGCGGGGCCCCATCGCCTCTCCTCTGCGTCGCGGGCCCTCCTCTGCCCCCCTCGCTTTCCCACCCGCTGTGGGGTTTTTTGGTTTGCTTTCTGCTCCCCGCTATGTTCTTTTTCCATCTCGCTCTGACGGGCTGCCTGTCCCCACCTTTTTTAGGTCCTCGCTCTCTCTGCCCCGTAGCCCGTGGCTATTGTTTCCTTCTCTCTCTCCCTGTCTCTCTGTCCGGCCCCCAGCCACTGTTTCTGCATTCCTCCCCCTCGGTCCTGTAGCCCGTCGGTATTTCTGCCGTCTCTGGCTCTCTCTGTGCGGCTCCTCGTTCCTGTTGTTCGAGGTCTTCCTTCTCGGCTCCGTAGCGAGTCGTCGTGAGTCTCTCTCTTTCTCCGTCCCTCTTGAGCCTCTTCCCTGCCCCTCGTTTTGAAGGCCCGCCTCTCTGTCCCGGCACCCGTCGCTATGGTTCCTTTTTTCGGTCTGGCTCCGTCTCGCTCCCCGTCCCTGTTTTTCTAAAGTCTCCCCTCTCTGCCTCCTAGCCCGTCGGTACCTTTTTCTTTCCCCGTCGCGGTTCGTCTGGCTCCCTGTCCCTCTTTCTTCCTTCCTTCCTTCCTTCCTCCCTGTCTGCCCCGCAGCCCGTCCCTTCGTTCCTTTCTCCTTCCCTCTCTGTCCCTCTCCCGGTCCCCGGCTTTAAACTCTGCTTCTCTGCCCGGTAGCTCGCCACCGTCTTACCTTTCCCCGTCTCTCTCTCTGTCCAGCTCCCTCTCTCGAATCTTCAATTCCTCCCTGTCGCTGCAGAAGCCTGTCGGGACTTTTTCCCCTGCCCGGCTTGCCTCTCCTGTCTCGCGATTCCTCCCTCTCTGCCCTCTTAGCCGCGACCGTTTTTATATTCTCCGTCTCTCCCTCGGTCCGCCTCGAGATCCCGATTGTTTTTTAAAGCGACCGAATCGTCGAGGTTGGCAGAGACCTTTACGATTATCGGGTGGAACCGCGAAACCTGGCGCTGGCAAGTCCCCCTCTGCCCCGCAGCCCGTCCCTTCCCTTCCGACGGCCTCTTTCTCCACCTCCCTCTGTCCGGCTCCCGCCCCTCTTTTCCACTTCCGCCCTCTGTACCCTGTGGCTTTCCCCCTCTTCTTTCTCTCTCTGTCTCTGTTTGAGGAGGAGCAGCTGCCGCCCCAGCGTTCGCACCCCGTTCACGGTGTCGCGCGCACGCTTCTTCTCGGGCGCGCTTCCTCCTCCTCCTCCTCCGGGCTCGACCCGAGGCTTCCGGCAGCAGTCTCCGGGTGTCGGATTTTGTAAAATAATTAACGTAACTGAAAGGTGCAGCAGCGGGATCGGCCCGGGCGGGGCGCCTCCAAAGAGGGACCCCGAACAAAGAAATCCCGGAGCGTTCCACGCTTGGGTCCCGGACACCCGCCCCTCGCGCGCTGTCCGCGCGTCCCTTAGTCCCGCGGTGACTTTTGGTCTGGGGTCTTCTACCGTCGTCTCGGATTCTTCTTCTGTATAGCTGTGGGCGGTGCGTTATTCCACAGGTGCTGCTGCGCCGATGCTCCGTACGTTCGCAGTAACGGGTAGAGCGGAAGGCTCCGTGGCCAGGGAAGAGCGGCACGGACACGTTCCTGCTCGCTCCGTTGCACCGGAATTTCGACGGCTGGGTTCGGCCGCTAAATTGATGGCGCTACCGGAAGAAATTTCAGAAAAGTGAGTACTGTGCTTGTCTTTAATCTTTTAAAGTAATTTTTCTACGGGCGCCCGGTCCGTGGCTTAGATATTTGGTTTGCGGCGAAACAGACCCGGAACGTGGCTCCAAGTAGCGTTCCGATTCGCTGAAATTCCCCGTAGTCAGAGAGCAAGAATGGTGAATGTTGCTTGGCGGTTTGAAATCTCAGGCTTTCTCTGAAAGCTGACCTGCCAGAATGAGCCGAAAGCAGGCCGAACGCCAATAGGGATGCCGCAGAAAAGGTCCTCTTCTTGACAGGAGAAGAGCTTGGCGAAACGTCAGCGCCGTTTCCCGTAGGGCCTCCGACGTACCGGTTCAGCAAGCGTGGGCTTTGTGCGATTCCCTCGGGGACGATGGCGAACAAACGTTGTACGGCAGAGAGCATCTTAGCTTACTTTCCATCTCCTGCTCGGTTACTTGCAGAATATTTAATTTGGCGTCGCACGGACCCAGAGGGACGGGTCCCCAACTCATGCTGGTAGGGCAACCCCAGTACCAGCCGGTAAAATCGGAAAAGAGTACGACGTTTTGAAACGTTTGCCTTGCGAGGAGAAGGGCCGTCTCTCGTTAGGCAACTGAATTCTGCGACCGATTTCCACGCCTCACGCGCGTGCGTGCGCGCACACGCGCCCCCCCACCCCCCCCCCAACAGGCAGGCTTTGAAGGAGGCAGTCCCTAAGGCAACGCGATCTAAAACGTGGAAGTTTTTTTTTCTATTTTTAATAGTTTCTTACGGATAGGAGGCTCGTGTGAGCGTTTAGCCTGTCCTGTCCTTAATTCTGAACCCACTGGCTGGTGCAGAAGGACGGTCGTGTGACAAAAACAGCATGAAATTTGTCCCTGTGCCGGCTGCGTCCCGTGGTAAAGGAGTACATCTGTTATTCCTGCGTGAAAGATGTTTGATGAGCGTACCGCATCGTCAGAGCTGCTCTTGGTCTGCCTGCAAGCCGTGGGTTATGATTTAGAAATACGTTCGCCTACCGTTCCTTAACTGTGTGGTTTTGGTTTTTATTTTTTCAAAGAAAGGGTGGCTTTTTCGTCGATCTCTTTGTGAGAGTATCAAATCAGGCGGCGGTAAATACGTAGAAGCAACTAGGCGTACTACGGCGTGTACCGGACAGCGTTGGCGTGCCGCTCTGCTAGCAGCGGAGAGCCAGATGAGGATGCCCGTGGTAAGTACTCGTTCTGCCTCCGGCTGAACGGAAAGATTCTCATGTTGAGGGTTCCTGGGCTTGTCTGTGTGATTAGCATTACTTTTTTTTTTTTTTTTTTTTTTTTTAATATGAAACAGGGTCAGATAATTGTTGATGAGTGGGACTTTGCGTACTCCTTTAGGTAGTTTTTCGTACTGAACCTTAGATCGGTTACAAAACTTAATCTTTGTGCAGTTTACACGTTTTGTAGCAACTACAAAGACATTTATCCTGTAGGTAAGCTGAAAATAAAAATGCGGTTTCTCACCTGATTTTTCTTTCGGAGGAACGCTCGCCCCCAGCGGCTGGTTTTTTTTGCTAGTGTTGTCGGGGGGAAGGAACGGCGGCGCTTGCCTGGTTTCTTCCCCTAGCCAGGGACCTGAAACTTTGTTTTCCTCAGCTGTTTCACTAGAAATTTACAAGTGTCGGTGGTCAACAGTGGCAGAGAATTGGGTGGCGTTTTCAATTTCAAAGGGAAGGAACGTGTTGATGTTAATTCTGTTACCAAAAGCGAAGTACCAGCTGCTTCCTCTTTCTAGATCTTCTCTCCTTTCGCCGTCCTCCCCGAGGGGTAACGTGGCCACGCCGTATACCTTTTCTGCTCTGGTACCGTTCGTTTGATACGCAGGAGCGCTGTGAAATAAATAGAAGGGCTACGGACAGACATCTGCCATCGTTGCGGCTGCCTTAAATCGTGTATTTGTCCCTTTAGCCCGTCATTTCCTTTCCGCTCAGTTGAGTTACGTGCAGCGTCAGGTTCCAGTCGAGAGCGGTGCCGCCGAACAACGCTCTCGGAGCGTGCGCGGAGGAGGGCGACCGAGATGGCGAGAGGTCTCCGAGGCGAGACTTAGGGGGAGCGGCTGAGGTCACTTGGTTTGTTCAGCTTGGAGAAGGGAAGGCCGAGGGGTGACCTCATCGCAGTCTACACCTTCCTCGAGGGGGACGGCGGAGGGGGAGGCGCTGACCTCCGCTCTCTCCGGTGACCGGCACTAGGACCCGAGGAAACGGGACGAAGCTGCGTCAGGGCAAGTTCAGACCGGACGTTGGGAAAAGGCTTTTCACTGAGAGGGCGGTCGGTCAGTCACGGAACAGGCTCCCCAGGGAAGCGGTCGCAGCCACCGAGCCTGTCAGGAGTTCAAGGAGCGTCTGAACGATGCTCTTAGTCGCACGGTTTAGTTTTAGGTAGTCCCGCGTGGAGCGGGGGCTTGGTCTCGGCGATCCGTATGGGTCCCTTCCAACTTGAGATACTCTATGATTCTGTGAAATCTTCTGGGTTAGAAACGACCTTATTGTAATAGAGAATTCGCTGAACGTGGCTTTGTGCAAGGACTGTCGTCTTAGAATATCTTTTTTTTTTTTCTTCCCCCCCCCCCCCCCCCCCGATATGAGAAAAGCTCTGTCCAGAGATATGGAGACGAAATCAGTTGTACCTCACCCTGTGACACCGGAAGACATTGAGTAACTGTAAGCTGTGATGCTCAGTGAAATTACTAAGAGCGTTAAGTTTCCCGTGCCTTTGCTTTCACTCTCCCATTCTCTTGTCTTGCGGCACGTCGCATTTTTGAGGCCGTGGAAGCGACACCGGGAGCGATGGGTTGTCAGAACCAGGTCCTCCTGCCTGTCGCTGGTTTTGCTTACCTTCGCCGTCTCTGTGTACCAGCCTGCATCTCTCTCTCTGTTCCTCAATCCCTGTCCTCTCTTCTCTGTTCTGCTTTGTTTCGCTGCGTATGTCCCGTTCCCTGTCCCACCTTTATCCTTCCTTCCTTCTTCCTCGCCTTTTTCTTTGTCCTTTTGTCCTGCTCCCCGACCCTGTTTCTCGCTCCATCTGACCGTCCTTTTCCTGGCACCTTTGTGTCTCTGCTCCTTGCCCCCGTCTTTCTCTCCCCTCTGCCCAGTCCTCGTCTCCCTCTTTTGTCTCTCTGTCCCTCTGTCCTCCTTCTGCCTCTGCCCCTCTGTCCTGCTCCCTGCCCCTCTTTTTCTCACTCTGCCCCAGCGTCCCGCTCCCCGGTCCTCTTTCCCTCTGTTGCTCTCTCCTTTTATCTCTCCTTCTCCCTGCTCCCCAGCCCGGTTCTCTCACGCTCCCGCTTCCTTTTTTTATTCTCTGTTGCTCTGTCCTGCTCCCCGTGCCGCTGTCCCTCGCCGTACCTCTCGGTCCGGCTCCCTGCCCTTATTCTCTTTTCCTCCCTCGCCGTGGCGCTGCCCGCCCAGGGTCGTTTCTGCCTCTCTGTCCCGCTCCCCGTCCTGGTTTGTCGGTCGCCGTCCCGCTGCCTCTCTTCCTGCCGCTTCTTCCTCCCTCTCTGTCAGGCTCCCTGTCCCCGTCCTTCACTCGCCGTCCCTTTCCTTGCCTCGTGCTTTCTCGCTCGCCGCCGCCGCCGCCCCCCCCATCCAGCTGGCTGCCCCTTTTCTCCTCTCTTCTAGCGTCCTGCAGCCGGCTCCTCGGTTTTGGCGGCAGCCTGCACATAGCAGCCCAGCTCTCCAGCAGCCTGACGGACCGACCGTGTCTCTGGGTAGGACAGCCGAGGTGCCCCAGGGCCGGGCCCCGAGCCCCGGTGCGGAGTCTCTCCCGGGACCGGCTCTGTGTGTGACTGAATAAACGCTTGCGGTCTCTTTTGCCGTGCCGGCTGCGTTGGCGCTTCCTTTGCGGGGGGGGCGAGGGGCCGTGATGGAGGGCAGGGGAGGAGGTGTGTGTGGGGGTATTAACGTATTCAACAAGGTCACATTGCTCGCATCCTCGGGATCCAAAAGTGATGCTTCTTGGCTCCGCCCCTGACCCAAACGCCAAACGCCGCCCCCCACGCCAAACGCCGCCCCCCACCCAAACGCCGCCCCCACGCCAAACGCCGCCCCCCCACGCCAAACGCCGCCCCCCACGCCAAAAACGCCGCCCCCCAACGCAAACGCCCGCCCCCCACGCAAAACGCCGCCCCCCACGCAAACTCCGCCCATGCCTCACACCAAGCCCTGCCCCCATGCAAACTCCACCCCCCTCATGCCAAGCCCCGCCCCTCACGCAAACTCCGCCCCTCATGCAAACTCCGCCCCCCACTCACGCCAAACCCCGCCCCCGGTGCAAAACTAACTCCGCGCCCCTCACGCAAACTCCGCCCCCGATGCACGCCAAACCCCGCCCCTGACGCAAACTCCGCCCCCGGTGCAAACTCCGCCCCGATGCAAGCCAAGCCCGCCCCTCACGCAAACTCCGCCCCGACGCAAACTCCGCCCCGCACGCAAACTCCGCCCCGAAGCATGCCAAGACCCCACCCCTCACGCAAACTCCGCCCCCGACGCAAACTCCCCCCCTCACGCAAACTCCGCCCCTCACGCAAACTCCGCCCCCGACGCACGCCAAGCCCCGCCCCTCACGCAAAACTCCGCCCGACGCAAGCCAAGCCCCACCGCCCCTCACGCAAACTCCCCGCCCCTCACGCAAACTCCGCCCCTCACGCAAACTCCGCCCCCGACGCAGCCAAGCCCCGCCCCTCACGCAAACTCCGCCCCCGACGCAAACTCCCGCCCCTACCACGCAACTCCGCCCCTCACGCAAACTCCGCCCCCGACGCAAAAACGCCAAGCCCCGCCCCTGACGCAAACTCCGCCCCCGACGCAAACTCCCCCGCGACGCACGCCAAGCCCCGCCCCTCACGCAAACTCCGCCCCCGACGCACGCCAAGCCCCGCCCCTCACGCAGCGCACAGCGCATGCTCGCTCGGTGCTGCCGCCTAGCGACCAAATTTCGGTACTGCAGCGGCAGCGCCGCGCATGCGCAGTGCAGCGCCACGCCCCCTCCCCGGAACCGGCTGCCGGCAGCGGTGTGCAGGGGCTGCTGTGAGCCGAGGGAGGAGCGGAGGCGTCGCCGGGCTGCGGCTGCACGGAGGGAGAAGGTGAGCGGGGCAGCGGGACGGACCGGCGGGTCCCGGGGAAAGCCCCGAGGAGGGCGGCGGCAGCGGTGCCGCCTCCGAGGAGAGGCGGGGGGGCGGGGGGCGGCGGGTCCGTGTCACAGAGGGGAGGGGGGCTGCCCGGAGCCGTGCGGCGGGTGGGGGGGGTGCGCGCCGTGTCGGAACCGGGCGGGGAGACCGTCCGGAGCCGCGCGGCGGGGGCTGCCCGGAGCCGGCGGGCGTCCGCGCCTTTCGGAGGTGGCTGAGGGGAGGCGGCGGGGGCCGCCAGCCCGGAGCCGCGCTGCGGAGCTCGGGGCTGCCGTCGCGGCTCGGCGGGGCTTTCGGGTGAGTCGGCTTTGGGGTGAGGGCACGGGACGGTGTCCCCGCAGGGTCAGGAAGCGTGGAAGGCTGCCTCCCGCGGCACGCCGGGAGTTGCAGTCTTGGGGCACGCGGCTGCTGGTCGGCCATATTGGCTCCCCGGAGCACGCCGGGAAGTGTAGTCTTACGGCACTCTAATGGCTGCCACGCGGCGCTTGCCAGTGCGTGCCGGGAGGCGTCGTTTTCGCGGACGTGGCTGCCGGACAGCCCGACTTGCTCTCGCAGGAGCGCGAGGTTGGGGTTTTTTTGCCGGTTTCGAGTGGTTTTCTGCAGGCTTCCAGCCGCTCCCGAGCAGCGGTGCGGCCGTGCTACGAGAGCGCGCGCGCGCGTGGTGAGGCGTTGCCCGGTGTCCCGAGACGAGCGCTACCGGTCGGACTCTCCGGAAGCCTGTCCGGCAGCCCCAGGCCGCCCCCGAGCCCTGGCGTGAAGGCGGCAAGCTGGCCCTCGCCTGTGCCGCTTTCTTCCTGAACGGGGGTGCTGGCGGCGGCGGCAGCGGCAGCAGCGCGGGGAAAGAGCGGCGTCTCCGGAAGCCCCTGCAGAAGGAGGAGGGTCTCCGGCCAGGGCCGACCTCCGGTAGTAACGGCCACTGCTTTTTCTTTCCCTCTCCCAGGCCGCGCTGAGGACGTGGTTGCCCGTCCCTCCCTTGGGGATGCCGTCGACTGCACCCGCCTCGCCTGTGCCTGGCCTGGCTCGCCTCGTGGCGTGGGGGCGAAAAGGGACAGGCGGCGGAGCGCTTACCGGCCGTGGACAGGAGCTGCCCTAAGGGAAGCTGGAATGGCCAGAGAAAGGTGAAGAAGAAGAAGAAGAAGAGATGGAAGGCTCTCCGGCCGGCAGCTGCCTCCCGCTGCAGGCAAGAGAGCGCCTGCCTCGCCGGGTGAGGAAAGATCCCTCGTTGCGCTCCGCGGCAGGTCAGGCTGCCGACGGGCACCGCAGGGTCGCCACGCGTAATCCAAAGCACGGTGCGGCCGCGTACCGAGGGAGGGAGGCAGGGAGGCAGGCTACTCATCTAGGCAGACTCGTCTCCTCGGAGCTGTAAGACACCCGTGTATTCTCTTAGGCGGAGGACAGCCGAGCGACCGGAGTGACAGCAAAGGAAAGGCGGAGAGCAGGAGAAAGAAGCGTCTGCGCTGGCAAGCTCTCCCGGCAGCGCCGAGAGCCAGAGCTGCGGTGAGTCCTGGGCCCGCGGGGCCCCATCGCCTCTCCTCTGCGTCGCGGGCCCTCCTCTGCCCCCCTCGCTTTCCCACCCCGCTGTGGGGTTTTTTGGTTTGCTTTCTGCTCCCCGCTATGTTCTTTTTCCATCTCGCTCTGACGGGCTGCCTGTCCCCACCTTTTTTAGGTCCTCGCTCTCTCTGCCCCGTAGCCCGTGGCTATTGTTTCCTTCTCTCTCTCCCTGTCTCTCTGTCCGGCCCCCAGCCACTGTTTCTGCATTCCTCCCCCTCGGTCCTGTAGCCCGTCGGTATTTCTGCCGTCTCTGGCTCTCTCTGTGCGGCTCCTCGTTCCTGTTGTTCGAGGTCTTCCTTCTCGGCTCCGTAGCGAGTCGTCGTGAGTCTCTCTCTTTCTCCGTCCCTCTTGAGCCTCTTCCCTGCCCCTCGTTTTGAAGGCCCGCCTCTCTGTCCCGGCACCCGTCGCTATGGTTCCTTTTTTCGGTCTGGCTCCGTCTCGCTCCCCGTCCCTGTTTTTCTAAAGTCTCCCCTCTCTGCCTCCTAGCCCGTCGGTACCTTTTTCTTTCCCCGTCGCGGTTCGTCTGGCTCCCTGTCCTCTTTCTTTCTTCCTTCCTTCCTTCCTCCCTGTCTGCCCCGCAGCCCGTCCCTTCGTTCCTTTCTCCTTCCCTCTCTGTCCCTCTCCCGGTCCCCGGCTTTAAACTCTGCTTCTCTGCCCGGTAGCTCGCCACCGTCTTACCTTTCCCCGTCTCTCTCTCTGTCCAGCTCCCTCTCTCGAATCTTCAATTCCTCCCTGTCGCTGCAGAAGCCTGTCGGGACTTTTTCCCCTGCCCGGCTTGCCTCTCCCTGTCTCGCGATTCCTCCCTCTCTGCCCTCTTAGCCGCGACCGTTTTATATTCTCCGTCTCTCCCTCGGTCCGCCTCGAGATCCCGATTGTTTTTTAAAGCGACCGAATCGTCGAGGTTGGCAGAGACCTTTACGATTATCGGGTGGAACCGCGAACCTGGCGCTGGCAAGTCCCCCTCTGCCCCGCAGCCCGTCCCTTCCCTTCCGACGGCCTCTTTCTCCACCTCCCTCTGTCCGGCTCCCGGCCCCTCTTTTCCACTTCCGCCCTCTGTACCCTGTGGCTTTCCCCCTCTTCTTTCTCTCTCTGTCTCTGTTTGAGGAGGAGCAGCTGCCGCCCCAGCGTTCGCACCCCGTTCACGGTGTCGCGCGCACGCTTCTTCTCGGGCGCGCTTCCTCCTCCTCCTCCTCCGGGCTCGACCCGAGGCTTCCGGCAGCAGTCTCCGGGTGTCGGATTTTGTAAAATAATTAACGTAACTGAAAGGTGCAGCAGCGGGATCGGCCCGGGCGGGGCGCCTCCAAAGAGAGGGACCCCGAACAAAGAAATCCCGGGGCCGTTCCACGCTTGGGTCCCGGACACCCGCCCCTCGCGCGCTGTCCGCGCGTCCCTTAGTCCCGCGGTGACTTTTGGTCTGGGGTCTTCTACCGTCGTCTCGGATTCTTCTTCTGTATAGCTGTGGGCGGTGCGTTATTCCACAGGTGCCGCTGCGCCGATGCTCCGTACGTTCGCAGTAACGGGTAGAGCGGAAGGCTCCGTGGCCAGGGAAGAGCGGCACGGACACGTTCCTGCTCGCTCCGTTGCACCGGAATTTCGACGGCTGGGTTCGGCCGCTAAATTGATGGCGCTACCGGAAGAAATTTCAGAAAAGTGAGTACTGTGCTTGTCTTTAATCTTTTAAAGTAATTTTTCTACGGGCGCCCGGTCCGTGGCTTAGATATTTGGTTTGCGGCGAAACAGACCCGGAACGTGGCTCCAAGTAGCGTTCCGATTCGCTGAAATTCCCCGTAGTCAGAGAGCAAGAATGGTGAATGTTGCTTGGCGGTTTGAAATCTCAGGCTTTCTCTGAAAGCTGACCTGCCAGAATGAGCCGAAAGCAGGCCGAACGCCAATAGGGATGCCGCAGAAAAGGTCCTCTTCTTGACAGGAGAAGAGCTTGGCGAAACGTCAGCGCCGTTTCCCGTAGGGCCTCCGACGTACCGGTTCGGCAAGCGTGGGCTTTGTGCGATTCCCTCGGGGACGATGGCGAACAAACGTTGTACGGCAGAGAGTATCTTAGCTTACTTTCCATCTCCTGCTCGGTTACTTGCAGAATATTTAATTTGGCGTCGCACGGACCCAGAGGGACGGGTCCCCAACTCATGCTGGTAGGGCAACCCCAGTACCAGCCGGTAAAATCGGAAAAGAGTACGACGTTTTGAAACGTTTGCCTTGCGAGGAGAAGGGCCGTCTCTCGTTAGGCAACTGAATTCTGCGACCGATTTCCACGCCTCACGCGCGTGCGTGCGCGCACACGCGCCCCCCCCACCCCCCCCCCCAACAGGCAGGCTTTGAAGGAGGCAGTCCCTAAGGCAACGCGATCTAAAACGTGGAAGTTTTTTTTTCTATTTTTAATAGTTTCTTACGGATAGGAGGCTCGTGTGAGCGTTTAGCCTGTCCTGTCCTTAATTCTGAACCCACTGGCTGGTGCAGAAGGACGGTCGTGTGACAAAAACAGCATGAAATTTGTCCCTGTGCCGGCTGCGTCCCGTGGTAAAGGAGTACATCTGTTATTCCTGCGTGAAAGATGTTTGATGAGCGTACCGCATCGTCAGAGCTGCTCTTGGTCTGCCTGCAAGCCGTGGGTTATGATTTAGAAATACGTTCGCCTACCGTTCCTTAACTGTGTGGTTTTGGTTTTTATTTTTTCAAAGAAAGGGTGGCTTTTTCGTCGATCTCTTTGTGAGAGTATCAAATCAGGCGGCGGTAAATACGTAGAAGCAACTAGGCGTACTACGGCGTGTACCGGACAGCGTTGGCGTGCCGCTCTGCTAGCAGCGGAGAGCCAGATGAGGATGCCCGTGGTAAGTACTCGTTCTGCCTCCGGCTGAACGGAAAGATTCTCATGTTGAGGGTTCCTGGGCTTGTCTGTGTGATTAGCATTACTTTTTTTTTTTTTTTTTTTTTTTTTTTTATATGAAACAGGGTCAGATAATTGTTGATGTGTGGGACTTTGCGTACTCCTTTAGGTAGTTTTTCGTACTGAACCTTAGATCGGTTACAAAACTTAATCTTTGTGCAGTTTACACGTTTTGTAGCAACTACAAAGACATTTATCCTGTAGGTAAGCTGAAAATAAAAATGCGGTTTCTCACCTGATTTTTCTTTCGGAGGAACGCTCGCCCCCAGCGGCTGGTTTTTTTTGCTAGTGTTGTCGGGGGGAAGGAACGGCGGCGCTTGCCTGGTTTCTTCCCCTAGCCAGGGACCTGAAACTTTGTTTTCCTCAGCTGTTTCACTAGAAATTTACAAGTGTCGGTGGTCAACAGTGGCAGAGAATTGGGTGGCGTTTTCAATTTCAAAGGGAAGGAACGTGTTGATGTTAATTCTGTTACCAAAAGCGAAGTACCAGCTGCTTCCTCTTTCTAGATCTTCTCTCCTTTCGCCGTCCTCCCCGAGGGGTAACGTGGCCACGCCGTATACCTTTTCTGCTCTGGTACCGTTCGTTTGATACGCAGGAGCGCTGTGAAATAAATAGAAGGGCTACGGACAGACATCTGCCATCGTTGCGGCTGCCTTAAATCGTGTATTTGTCCCTTTAGCCCGTCATTTCCTTTCCGCTCAGTTGAGTTACGTGCAGCGTTAGGTTCCAGTCGAGAGCGGTGCCGCCGAACAACGCTCTCGGAGCGTGCGCGGAGGAGGGCGACCGAGATGGCGAGAGGTCTCCGAGGCGAGACTTAGGGGGAGCGGCTGAGGTCACTTGGTTTGTTCAGCTTGGAGAAGGGAAGGCCGAGGGGTGACCTCATCGCAGTCTACACCTTCCTCGAGGGGGACGGCGGAGGGGGAGGCGCTGACCTCCGCTCTCTCCGGTGACCGGCACTAGGACCCGAGGAAACGGGACGAAGCTGCGTCAGGGCAAGTTCAGACCGGACGTTGGGAAAAGGCTTTTCACTGAGAGGGCGGTCGGTCAGTCACGGAACAGGCTCCCCAGGGAAGCGGTCGCAGCCACCGAGCCTGTCAGGAGTTCAAGGAGCGTCTGAACGATGCTCTTAGTCGCACGGTTTAGTTTTAGGTAGTCCCGCGTGGAGCGGGGGCTTGGTCTCGGCGATCCGTATGGGTCCCTTCCAACTTGAGATACTCTATGATTCTGTGAAATCTTCTGGGTTAGAAACGACCTTATTGTAATAGAGAATTCGCTGAACGTGGCTTTGTGCAAGGACTGTCGTCTTAGAATATCTTTTTTTTTTTTCCCCCCCCCCCCCCCCCCGATATGAGAAAAGCTCTGTCCAGAGATATGGAGACGAAATCAGTTGTACCTCACCCTGTGACACCGGAAGACATTGAGTAACTGTAAGCTGTGATGCTCAGTGAAATTACTAAGAGCGTTAAGTTTCCCGTGCCTTTGCTTTCACTCTCCCATTCTCTTGTCTTGCGGCACGTCGCATTTTTTGAGGCCGTGGAAGCGACACCGGGAGCGATGGGTTGTCAGAACCAGGTCCTCCTGCCTGTCGCTGGTTTTGCTTACCTTCGCCGTCTCTGTGTACCAGCCTGCATCTCTCTCTCTGTTCCTCAATCCCTGTCCTCTCTTCTCTGTTCTGCTTTGTTTCGCTGCGTATGTCCCGTTCCCTGTCCCACCTTTATCCTTCCTTCCTTCTTCCTCGCCTTTTTCTTTGTCCTTTTGTCCTGCTCCCCGACCCTGTTTCTCGCTCCATCTGACCGTCCTTTTCCTGGCACCTTTGTGTCTCTGCTCCTTGCCCCCGTCTTTCTCTCCCTCTCTCTGCCCAGTCCTCCTCCCTCTTTTGTCTCTCTGTCCCTCTGTCCTCCTTCTGCCTCTGCCCCTCTGTCCTGCTCCCTGCCCCTCTTTTTCTCACTCTGCCCCAGCGTCCCGCTCCCCGGTCCTCTTTCCCTCTGTTGCTCTCTCCTTTTATCTCTCCTTCTCCCTGCTCCCCAGCCCGGTTCTCTCACGCTCCCCCTTCCTTTTTTTATTCTCTGTTGCTCTGTCCTGCTCCCCGTGCCGCTGTCCCTCGCCGTACCTCTCGGTCCGGCTCCCTGCCCTTATTCTCTTTTCCTCCCTCGCCGTGGCGCTGCCCGCCCAGGGTCGTTTCTGCCTCTCTGTCCCGCTCCCCGTCCTGGTTTGTCGGTCGCCGTCCCGCTGCCTCTCTTCCTGCCGCTTCTTCCTCCCTCTCTGTCAGGCTCCCTGTCCCCGTCCTTCACTCGCCGTCCCTTTCCTTGCCTCGTGCTTTCTCGCTCGCCGCCGCCGCCGCCCCCCCCATCCAGCTGGCTGCCCCTTTTCTCCTCTCTTCTAGCGTCCTGCAGCTGGCTCCTCGGTTTTGGCGGCGGCAGCCTGCACGTAGCAGCCCCAGCTCTCCCCAGCAGCCTGACGGACCGAGCGTGGTCTCTGGGTAGGACAGCCGAGGTGCCCCAGGGCCGGGCCCCGAGCCCCGGTGCGGAGTCTCTCCCGGAACCGGCTCTGTGTGTGACTGAATAAACGCTTGCGGTCTCTTTTGCCGTGCCGGCTGCGTTGGCGCTTCCTTTGCGGGGGGGCGAGGGGCCGTGATGGAGGGCAGGGGAGGAGGTGTGTTGTGGGGGTATTAACGTATTCAACAAGGTCACATTGCTCGCATCCTCGGGATCCAAAAGTGATGCTTCTTGGCTCCGCCCCTGACCCACGCCAAACGCCGCCCCCCACGCCAAACGCCGCCCCCCCACGCAAACCCCGCCCCCCCCCAACGCCGCCCCCCCCACGCAAACGCCGCCCCCCCCACGCAAACGCCGCCCCCCCCACGCAAACGCCCGCCCCCCACGCAAACTCCCAACTCCGCCCATGACTCACACCAAGCCCTCCCCCCATGCTAACTCCGCCCCACTCATGCCAAGCCCCCCGCCCCTCAAACGAAACTCCGCCCCTCACGCAAACTCCGCCCCCCACACACGCCAAGCCCCGCCCCCGGTGCAAACTCCCGCCCCCATGCAAACTCCGCACGCCCGCCCCCCCGATGCACGCCAAAACCCCCGCCCCGTGACGCAAAAACTCCGCCCCGGTCAAACATCCCACCGAGCTCCCGCCCCGATGCAAGCCAAGCCCCGCCCCCCCTCACGCAAACTCCGCCCCGACGCAAACTCCCCCCCGATGCCAAAATCCGCCCCGACGCATGCAAGCCCCGCCCCTCACGCAAACTCCGCCCCGACGCAAACTCCCCGCCCCTCAAACGCAAACTCCGCCCCGCCCATCACGCAAACTCCCCCCGACGCACGCCAAGAGCCCCCGCCCCTCACGCCAAACTCCGCCCCGACGCAAGCCAAGCCCCCCGCCCCTCACGCAAACTCCGCCCCACACCAAACTCCGCCCCTCACGCACGCAACGCTACTCCGCCCTCCGACGCCCCAAGCCAAAAAGCCCCCGCCCCTCGACGCAAACTCCGCCCCCACGCAAACTCCGCCCCTCACGCAAACCCCGCCCCCGACGCAAACTCCACCCAACTCCCGCCCCCCGACGCAACGCCAAGCCCCGCCCCGCTCACGCAAAACTCCGCCCCCGACGCAAACTGCCCGCGACGCACGCCAAGAGCCCCGCCCCTCACGCAAACTCCGCCCCCGACGCACGCCAAGCCCCCCCCCACACGCAGCGCACAGCGCATGCTCGCTCGGTGCTGCCGCCTAGCGACCAAAATTCGGTACAGCAGCGGCAGCGCCGCGCATGCCCAGTGCAGCCCACCGCCCCTCCACCCCCCTCCCGCCCGCCCGAACCGGCTGCCGGCAGCCGTGTGCAGGGGCTGCTGTGAGCCGAGGGAGGAGCGGAGGCGTCGCCGGGCTGCGGCTGCACGGAGGGAGAAGGTGAGCGGGCAGCGGGACGGACCGGGCGGGTCCCGGGGAAAGCCCCGAGGAGGGCGGCGGCAGCGGTGCCTGCCGCCTCCGAGGAGAGGCGGGGGGGCGCGGGGGGGCGGCGGGATCCGTGTCACAGAGGGGAGGGGGCTGCCCGGAGCCGTGCGGCGGGTGGGGGGGGTGCGCGGTGTCGGAACCGGGCGGGGAGACCCTGTCCGGAGCCCCGCGCGCGGGGGGCTGCCCGGAGCCGGCGGGCGTCCGCGCCTTTCGGAGGTGGCTGAGGGGAGGCGGCGGGGGGGGCGCCAGCCCGGAGCCGCGCTGCCGAGCTCGGGGCTGCGGGGAGGGTCGGGGAGCCGTCGCGGCTCGGCGGGGCTTTCGGGTGAGTCGGCTTTGGGGTGAGGGCACGGGACGGTGTCCCCGCAGGGTCAGGAAGCGTGGAAGGCTGCCTCCCGCGGCACGCCGGGAGTTGCAGTCTTGGGGCACGCGGCTGCTGGTCGGCCATATTGGCTCCCCGGAGCACGCCGGGAAGTGTAGTCTTACGGCACTCTAATGGCTGCCACGCGGCGCTTGCCAGTGCGTGCCGGGAGGCGTGTTTTTTGGACGTGGCGTGCTGCCGGACAGCCCGACTTGCTCTCGCAGGAGCGCGAGGTTGGGGTTTTTTTGCCGGTTTCGAGTGGTTTTCTGCAGGCTTCCAGCCGCTCCCGAGCAGCGGTGCGGCCGTGCTACGAGAGCGCGCGCGCGCGGTGAGGCGTTGCCCGGTGTCCCGAGACGAGCGCTACCGGTCGGACTCTCCGGAAGCCTGTCCGGCAGCCCCAGGCCGCCCCGAGCCCTGGCGTGAAGGCGGCAAGCTGGCCCTCGCCTGTGCCGCTTTCTTCCTGAACGGGGGTGCTGGCGGCGGCGGCAGCGGCAGCAGCGCGGGGAAAGAGCGGCGTCTCCGGAAGCCCCTGCAGAAGGAGGAGGGTCTCCGGCCAGGGCCGACCTCCGGTAGTAACGGCCACTGCTTTTTCTTTCCCTCTCCCAGGCCGCGCTGAGGACGTGGTTGCCCGTCCCTCCCTTGGGGATGCCGTCGACTGCACCCGCCTCGCCTGTGCCTGGCCTGGCTCGCCTCGTGGCGTGGGGGCGAAAAGGGACAGGCGGCGGAGCGCTTACCGGCCGTGGACAGGAGCTGCCCTAAGGGAAGCTGGAATGGCCAGAGAAAGGTGAAGAAGAAGAAGAAAGAAGAGATGGAAGGCTCTCCGGCCGGCAGCTGCCTCCCGCTGCAGGCAAGAGAGCGCCTGCCTCGCCGCGTGAGGAAAGATCCCTCGTTGCGCTCCGCGGCAGGTCAGGCTGCCGACGGGCACCGCAGGGTCGCCACGCGTAATCCAAAGCACGGTGCGGCCGCGTACCGAGGGAGGGAGGCAGGGAGGCAGGCTACTCATCTAGGCAGACTCGTCTCCTCGGAGCTGTAAGACACCCGTGTATTCTCTTAGGCGGAGGACAGCCGAGCGACCGGAGTGACAGCAAAGGAAAGGCGGAGAGCAGGAGAAAGAAGCGTCTGCGCTGGCAAGCTCTCCCGGCAGCGCCGAGAGCCAGAGCTGCGGTGAGTCCTGGGCCCGCGGGCCCCATCGCCTCTCCTCTGCGTCGCGGGCCCTCCTCTGCCCCCTCGCTTTCCCACCCCGCTGTGGGGTTTTTTGGTTTGCTTTCTGCTCCCCGCTATGTTCTTTTTCCATCTCGCTCTGACGGGCTGCCTGTCCCCACCTTTTTTAGGTCCTCGCTCTCTCTGCCCCGTAGCCCGTGGCTATTGTTTCCTTCTCTCTCTCCCTGTCTCTCTGTCCGGCCCCCAGCCGCTGTTTCTGCATTCCTCCCCCTCGGTCCTGTAGCCCGTCGGTATTTCTGCCGTCTCTGGCTCTCTCTGTGCGGCTCCTCGTTCCTGTTGTTCGAGGTCTTCCTTCTCGGCTCCGTAGCGAGTCGTCGTGAGTCTCTCTCTTTCTCCGTCCCTCTTGAGCCTCTTCCCTGCCCCTCGTTTTGAAGGCCCGCCTCTCTGTCCGGCACCCGTCGCTACGGTTCCTTTTTTCGGTCTGGCTCCGTCTCGCTCCCCGTCCCTGTTTTTCTAAAGTCTCCCCTCTCTGCCTCCTAGCCCGTCGGTACCTTTTTCTTCCCCGTCGCGGTTCGTCTGGCTCCCTGTCCCTCTTTCTTTCCTTCCTTCCTTCCTCCCTGTCTGCCCCGCAGCCCGTCCCTTCGTTCCTTTCTCCTTCCCTCTCTGTCCCTCTCCCGGTCCCCGGCATTAAACTCTGCTTCTCTGCCCGGTAGCTCGCCACCGTCTTACCTTTCCCCGTCTCTCTCTCTGTCCAGCTCCCTCTCTCGAATCTTCAATTCCTCCCTGTCGCTGCAGAAGCCTGTCGGGACTTTTTCCCCTGCCCGGCTTGCCTCTCCCTGTCTCGCGATTCCTCCCTCTCTGCCCTCTTAGCCGCGACCGTTTTTATATTCTCCGTCTCTCCCTCGGTCCGCCTCGAGATCCCGATTGTTTTTTAAAGCGACCGAATCGTCGAGGTTGGCAGAGACCTTTACGATTATCGGGTGGAACCGCGAACCTGGCGCTGGCAAGTCCCCCTCTGCCCCGCAGCCCGTCCCTTCCCTTCCGACGGCCTCTTTCTCCACCTCCCTCTGTCCCGCTCCCGCCCCTCTTTTCCACTTCCGCCCTCTGTACCCTGTGGCTTTCCCCCTCTTCTTTCTCTCTCTGTCTCTGTTTGAGGAGGAGCAGCTGCCGCCCCAGCGTTCGCACCCCGTTCACGGTGTCGCGCGCACGCTTCTTCTCGGGCGCGCTTCCTCCTCCTCCTCCCTCCGGGCTCGACCCGAGGCTTCCGGCAGCAGTCTCCGGGTGTCGGATTTTGTAAAATAATTAACGTAACTGAAAGGTGCAGCAGCGGGATCGGCCCGGGCGGGGCGCCTCCAAAGAGGGGACCCCGAACAAAGAAATCCCGGGGCCGTTCCACGCTTGGGTCCCGGACACCCCCGCCCCTCGCGCGCTGTCCGCGCGTCCCGTAGTCCCGCGGTGACTTTTGGTCTGGGGTCTTCTACCGTCGTCTCGGATTCTTCTTCTGTATAGCTGTGGGCGGTGCGTTATTCCACAGGTGCTGCTGCGCCGATGCTCCGTACGTTCGCAGTAACGGGTAGAGCGGAAGGCTCCGTGGCCAGGGAAGAGCGGCACGGACACGTTCCTGCTCGCTCCGTTGCACCGGAATTTCGACGGCTGGGTTCGGCCGCTAAATTGATGGCGCTACCGGAAGAAATTTCAGAAAAGTGAGTACTGTGCTTGTCTTTAATCTTTTAAAGTAATTTTTCTACGGGCGCCCGGTCCGTGGCTTAGATATTTGGTTTGCGGCGAAACAGACCCGGAACGTGGCTCCAAGTAGCGTTCCGATTCGCTGAAATTCCCCGTAGTCAGAGAGCAAGAATGGTGAATGTTGCTTGGCGGTTTGAAATCTCAGGCTTTCTCTGAAAGCTGACCTGCCAGAATGAGCCGAAAGCAGGCCGAACGCCAATAGGGATGCCGCAGAAAAGGTCCTCTTCTTGACAGGAGAAGAGCTTGGCGAAACGTCAGCGCCGTTTCCCGTAGGGCCTCCGACGTACCGGTTCGGCAAGCGTGGGCTTTGTGCGATTCCCTCGGGGACGATGGCGAACAAACGTTGTACGGCAGAGAGTATCTTAGCTTACTTTCCATCTCCTGCTCGGTTACTTGCAGAATATTTAATTTGGCGTCGCACGGACCCAGAGGGACGGGTCCCCAACTCATGCTGGTAGGGCAACCCCAGTACCAGCCGGTAAAATCGGAAAAGAGTAGTACGACGTTTTGAAACGTTTGCCTTGCGAGGAGAAGGGCCGTCTCTCGTTAGGCAACTGAATTCTGCGACCGATTTCCACGCCTCACGCGCGTGCGTGCGCGCACACGCGCGCCCCCCACCCCCCCCCCAACAGGCAGGCTTTGAAGGAGGCAGTCCCTAAGGCAACGCGATCTAAAACGTGGAAGTTTTTTTTTCTATTTTTAATAGTTTCTTACGGATAGGAGGCTCGTGTGAGCGTTGAGCCTGTCCCGTCCTTAATTCTGAACCCCCTGGCTGGTGCAGAAGGACGGTCGTGTGACAAAAACAGCATGAAATTTGTCCCTGTGCCGGCTGCGTCCCGTGGTAAAGGAGTACATCTGTTATTCCTGCGTGAAAGATGTTTGATGAGCGTACCGCATCGTCAGAGCTGCTCTTGGTCTGCCTGCAAGCCGTGGGTTATGATTTAGAAATACGTTCGCCTACCGTTCCTTAACTGTGTGGTTTTGGTTTTTATTTTTTCAAAGAAAGGGTGGCTTTTTCGTCGATCTCTTTGTGAGAGTATCAAATCAGGCGGCGGTAAATACGTAGAAGCAACTAGGCGTACTACGGCGTGTACCGGACAGCGTTGGCGTGCCGCTCTGCTAGCAGCGGAGAGCCAGATGAGGATGCCCGTGGTAAGTACTCGTTCTGCCTCCGGCTGAACGGAAAGATTCTCATGTTGAGGGTTCCTGGGCTTGTCTGTGTGATTAGCATTACTTTTTTTTTTTTTTTTTTTTTTTTTTTTATATGAAACAGGGTCAGATAATTGTTGATGAGTGGGACTTTGCGTACTCCTTTAGGTAGTTTTTCGTACTGAACCTTAGATCGGTTACAAAACTTAATCTTTGTGCAGTTTACACGTTTTGTAGCAACTACAAAGACATTTATCCTGTAGGTAAGCTGAAAATAAAAATGCGGTTTCTCACCTGATTTTTCTTTCGGAGGAACGCTCGCCCCAGCGGCTGGTTTTTTTTTGCTAGTGTTGTCGGGGGGAAGGAACGGCGGCGCTTGCCTGATTTCTTCCCCTAGCCAGGGACCTGAAACTTTGTTTTCCTCAGCTGTTTCACTAGAAATTTACAAGTGTCGGTGGTCAACAGTGGCAGAGAATTGGGTGGCGTTTTCAATTTCAAAGGGAAGGAACGTGTTGATGTTAATTCTGTTACCAAAAGCGAAGTACCAGCTGCTTCCTCTTTCTAGATCTTCTCTCCTTTCGCCGTCCTCCCCGAGGGGTAACGTGGCCACGCCGTATACCTTTTTCTGCTCTGGTACCGTTCGTTTGGTACGCAGGAGCGCTGTGAAATAAATAGAAGGGCTACGGACAGACATCTGCCATCGTTGCGGCTGCCTTAAATCGTGTATTTGTCCCTTTAGCCCGTCATTTCCTTTCCGCTCAGTTGAGTTACGTGCAGCGTTAGGTTCCAGTCGAGAGCGGTGCCGCCGAACAACGCTCTCGGAGCGTGCGCGGAGGAGGGCGGGGCCGAGATGGCGAGAGGTCTCCGAGGCGAGACTTAGGGGGAGCGGCTGAGGTCACTTGGTTTGTTCAGCTTGGAGAAGGGAAGGCCGAGGGGGTGACCTCATCGCAGTCTAGTCTACACCTTCCTCGAGGGGGGACGGCGGAGGGGGAGGCGCTGACCTCCGCTCTCTCGGTGACCGGCACTAGGACCCGAGGAAACGGGACGAAGCTGCGTCAGGGCAAGTTCAGACCGGACGTTGGGAAAAGGCTTTTCACTGAGAGGGCGGTCGGTCAGTCCGGAACAGGCTCCCCAGGAAGCGGTCGCAGCCACCGAGCCTGTCAGGAGTTCAAGGAGCGTCTGAACGATGCTCTTAGTCGCACGGTTTAGTTTTAGGTAGTCCCGCGTGGAGCGGGGGCTTGGTCTCGGCGATCCGTATGGGTCCCTTCCAACTTGAGATACTCTATGATTCTGTGAAATCTTCTGGGTTAGAAACGACCTTATTGTAATAGAGAATTCGCTGAACGTGGCTTTGTGCAAGGGACTGTCGTCTTAGAATATCTTTTTTTTTTGTTCTTCCCCCCCCCCCCCCAGATATGAGAAAAGCTCTGTCCAGAGATATGGAGACGAAATCAGTTGTACCTCACCCTGTGACACCGAAGACATTGAGTAACTGTAAGCTGTGATGCTCAGTGAAATTACTAAGAGCGTTAAGTTTTCCGTGCCTTGCTTTCACTCTCCCATTCTCTTGTCCTTGCGAGTCGCATTTTTTTGAGGCCGTGGAAGCGACACGGA